>NC_132975.1:4747500-4935000 GCF_047496725.1 Anoplolepis gracilipes
AAAAAACGTTTTAAAGCTTGAAGTTTCTAGTTTTAAAATCTTTAAATGAATTTCAATTTTTTCTATTCATTACAAAATTACATTGTAAAAAGTGACGTTCGTCGATTGAACAAATTTTTCAAAAGTTTGTCCAAGAATACCGAATTAAAAAGAATCCTAGCACGATTTCATTAATTGAGTGTTAAAGAACATAGTTTGAGCTTTACTTTCTTTTTTAACGAACGTTCTATGATTTTTTTCGTTAAGATATTCATTATCAAAGCAAAATCGAGCTATTCACTTTTTTTTATAACTAGTGAAAAAAATGATTGTACAATAATCATTGAAAGAGCAATTTAAAGAGAAAAGTTAGCACTCCTATTGTTTTTTCAATCATTATTCATTTTTAAATTGTTACTTAAAAATAAAGTAAAGTAAGTAAAAATTGCACTTTTATTTTTTTTAATTTATCAAATCAATGAAAATTAACGAAAAAACGCTAAAATTTTCGGGAACTTTAGAACATTTACAAATAAAAAGCATTTTGGTTACAAAAGGCCAAAGTATTACATTTTTTTGTACATTTCAAAAACAAATTAATGATTATTGTACGACCATTTTTTCACTAGTTATAAAGGGAGAGAGGGAGAGGGAGAGAGAGGGAGGGGAAGAAGGGGAGGGAGAGGGAGAGAGGGGGAGAGAGAAAGAGAGAGAGATATGTTCGTATATATATGGAAAGCATTTATTTATTCGAAAAATGATACGTTTGAAAATTTCTCATGAGCTGACGTTGTATCGTTATGGAAATTAGGTCAAAATTGGCGGGAATTCAATCCGGGAATCCAATTTGTTGTCGTCTTTGTGCTCCGCGGAGTCAATCTGATCGATGCGCGCGCATGAGGCAGACGTTTTCAAGATCTAATTTGCGTTTACCAGCAGTCTCTTTCCCGCTCTGTTCGCGTCAAGATAAATGGTAAGAGGAATGTGAGCGAACGTTTAAACTCTCCTATCAGTGTCTTTACGCACGACGCTATAAAATCACTCTTTTCTTGTATAAGGCGATTTTTTTTTCACATATTTTTTGCGTCCGATTGAATACAATTACAATTGATATTGCGTGTACAGAGAATTTTATATCGACCACAATTGATTAAGATTCATATTTCTTAATCAATTCGAGCTAATTCTGGTTTTAATTAATTAATTTTTCAATTATATTACAGGCTAATTACAGAAGAAAGAGATGGAAAATAATATAAAAAATTGTTTATAATATATATATTATACATAAAATATATACATATATTTAACATACTGTAATTTATTAAAAATTTGAAAAAAATTATCAAAGATTTAATCGACAATTATAACTATAGACCACCATCAATTCAATAATTTATTATTAATTTGTTGGTGTGCATTGAAAAAATTAATACATTTTACAGTGGAAATAAATCATGTGTATTTAATTTAAAAATTTACACATTAAAATTATTTGTCGCACAATCATTTGTGCGATATACATAGACTAGATTTCAAAATTTGATATTACAATTAAATTTGTGAATTGAATAGGGAAGAAACATATACAAAATGTATCATATACAAAATGTAATTTCATTAGGACATTAATATCTGTGAGTTGCTAGTAATAAAACTGTACTTATACCCAACTAACTATACCAATTATATGCATAAAAACTTTAATATCTTAATAATAAGATCATAATAAGATCATAATAAGATCTATTGTTGAATCTGACTTCACTATGTAATTTGAATATCCGATTACGAAGATACGATGGTGTACTTATATACATTTATGCAATTAGAGAGCCCGTGTTTTCTGCTGGAATATTAAAAATTGCTTTTGTTTTTTATTTTCTTGTTCGTAAAGAGAGATCCTGAAGATTTTTTTAGTTTCTAACATTAGAATTGTGATGCGCACAAACTGTAAAATATTTTTAAGTATTTTGAAAACATACAGAAATACGTTTGCGATTATCACACTTAAATTGTCCGAGCTATATGTACGTTCTTTTTATCCATTATAATCTCTATGAATATTAGTAATGTAAAATTTTACTATCATAAATAAAAGAGAGGGGGGGGGGTGAGAGAGGGGGGAGGAGGGGTGGAAGTGAGGACCTTGACATACTTAGTTCTGAACTCTCCATTTGAGATCATTTTGGCAAGTCATGGAAAATGTACGATATCCGATCCAAATCGTTTCTATGCGCATGAGAGAATCGCCTTTCGATGCCGACGCACATGAAATTTTATGATTCTGTTCAATCGGTACGATCGGCCGATTCTGATTTCCATCGCAAATCGGATGCATCTGCTATTCGTCCCTTTTCATTTATTCTTTTATTCTGCGTAATAAAATAATCAACAGAAATGACTTATATTTCTAATTTTCTGAACCGCATTTGATAAATATCCTGTTTAGGGGAGGATGCTTCGATGTCCTTGATCTTGACATATGTTGTCAAGGTCATCACCCTGAGTAACGCTTAAAAGGTTTTAGCCGTCGCTCGTTGTTTACTAAAAAGTTACAAAAATTTTTTAAAATTGACGTTTTTTGCAATTATTTTATCAAATACTGAAAATTAAAAAAAATGTTTCAAATAAAAGTTGTAGGTTTTTTCAAAATACACATTTTATATCCTATCAATTTTTATTATACGAGTGATAGTTTTCGAGAAAAACAACGATAAAGACTCTAAACCTTATACAATATTAATTATAACATAATATATAATATAGTCCCACTGTATCCGCGCATACACTTTCGTACACAACAAATGGGTTGGGTTAGGTTATTTTTTTGGAAGTGGAGCCCTCCGTAGGGAGGCGGAATCCACTGTATCCGCGCATACATTTTCTACACATATACTTTCCTACCCACACAATAAATGGGTTCGGTTAGGTTATTCTTTCTGGAAGTGAAGCTCCCCGCAGGGGGGCGGAACCCACTATACCCGCGTATAGACTGTCTATGCGTGAAAAGTGTATGCGTGGATATAGTAGGTTCCACCCCCCTGCGGGGGGCTCCACTTCCAAAAAAAATAACCTAACCCATTTGTTGTGTGAGTAGGAAAGTGTATGCGCGGATACAGTGGGACTATATTATATATGATATTATATAATAATTAATATTGTATGAGGTTTATAGTCTTTATCGTTGTTTTTCTCGACAACTATATCACTCGTATAATAAAAATGGATAGGATATAAAACGTGTATTTTGAAGAGACTTACAATTTTTATTTGAAACATTTTTTTTAATTTCCAGTATTTGATAAAATATTTGTAAAAAACGTCAATTTTTAACAATTTTTGTATGTAACTTTTTAGTAAACAACGAGCGACGGCTAAAACTTTTTAAGCGTTACTGAGGGTAATAACTTTGACAATATATGTCAAGGTCAAGGACATCGGAGTATCCTACCCTAAACAGGATATTTACCCTGCATTTTATTACACAATTTGTACTGTTATAAGAGAAAGTTTGACATTGCTGATTACAAAATAAAGTAATTAGAGAGTTATCAACAGAGCATTTAAACTTTTGATAAATTTAGTGAATTTTGCGTGAAATAATATAAAGAATGCGAAGTAAAATTTTTGGTGGTAATTATTTACTTATACGGAGCCACCCCCGATTTCAATGTGCTTCACATATGTTATCAAGGTCATCACCCTGAGTAATGTTGTGAAGATTTTAGGCCGCGCTCGGCATTTATTAAAAAGTTATTAAGACGGAAAGTTTGTAATTTTCAACGTTGAAATCTATTTATTGACATTTTCATTTATGGGATACATAGTACATGTGCTTTACTGATTTATTTTTCTCGAAAGAATTTGGAAAACAAATATGAACGAAATATACGTATAAGTAAGATAGTACATCAAGTAAGTAAAAACGATATAGTGACGTTTGAGCGAATGTAAATAAACACTCAAAGGAATTTCTGTGTAAGTGGAAAAGATATTTCGACATTTCTTCGTGTGGCCATACACACACACATACACATACGCGCGCGCGTGGGGGTGCAAGGGGGCCTTTGGCCTCCCCTCCCGGACTCAATCCGCCGGTAGGAGTGCCTTGGACAAAAGTGCGCAAAAGTACGGTGCGTAAGTACTTTGTTGATGGTAAATTACGACTTAACTGACATAGTTATTTCTCAAAAAAATACACACCGTACTTTTGTGCATTTCTGTCCAGGGTACTCCTACCGGTGGGGTGGGGAGCCGAAGGCGCCCCTTGCACTTCCCCGCGCGCGCGCGCGTGTGTGAATGTGTGTGGCCACAACGAAGAAATGTCGATTAAGTGTGCTTCTAACAAATAAATCGTTAAAACTTTCCATCTTAATAACTTTTTAATAAATGCCGAGCGCGGCCTAAAAAAATCTTCACAACATTACTCAGGATGATGATCTTGATAATATATGTGAAAGACATTGAAATCGGGGGTGGCTCCGTATAAGTAAATAATTACCCTTTTGGTGAGACAGACAAAACTAGGAATTATGATTTTTTTGGTTTTGTACTTGCATGTGTAGTTTTTCTATTACTCACAATTTTAAAATTTTTTACATTCTGCAGAAACATTACTAAACATAAAATATAACACGCCGTTATTCCATATATGTACGATTCATTCGTAGTTTATATTTTGGAATTTTTTTGAATAATATAATATAAACAGTATAATACAGACGGTCATATCGCAAATATATTCGTGTCTCTCTTTAAAAAAGGCATGTTATTGACATTGTCATCGCTTTTCCGCGATGCTGATTGGTTGTCTTGATGTCTCGTTGTCAAGTGCATTATTGTATTTCGCGCGTGTCGTCTGCAGCTGTCAAATTTTGATAGTTTGTGTGACAATTTGTAGAAAATTTAAATTAAAAAAAAGTTAAAGAAATTGAAGAAGAGAAAAAGAGAGACAAAAGAAAGGTACATATATTATATATGCATGTATTATATATGATAAACTTATCTATAAAATTAAATATTAATATTATTAATATTATTAATATTATTTTATATTAATTATGTAATTCATATTTGTGTAATTAATAGAAAAAAAAATAAATGGAAAAAAAAGGAGAAGGGATATAATATTAAATAAAGAAAAAGAAAGAAAGAAAAAGAAAGAAGGATGCTTTTTTACAGCTAACCGTAAATATTAAAATTAAATATTTAACAATCAATTAGCATTGCGGAAAAAAACCTTAACGCTTAGCTGTAACATACCTAACCATATAACACAATATAAACACATACCTAACCATACAACACAATATAAACACAAATAAAATAAATAGCGCGCGCTTAAACTGTTTTAGTGTAAATAAAAAATATGTTTGGAGTTATTGTTTTATGACGTAATACTTTTCTTTATATTCATTTTAGAATATTCTAACAAGTAAGAATAAGAGAGAAAGATATATGTAGAGAGGACGACAGAACAAAAGGGAGAAAGAAAGTGACAGAAAGCGATATAATTCTCTCTCTCTCTCCCTCTCTCTCTCTCTATATATATATATATATACACAGCACACGCACACACACACACACACGCACACACACACGCATACACACACGCATACACACACACACACACACACACAGGATGTTATTGAATTAGTGGATCAACTTTCATGGATAGATAGAGCGTGTTAAGCTGAAGAGAAAAATCTTATATCATTTTGTACAATTTGCAATAATTAATGAGATATAAATTAATAAAGATCGGCCAATACGTGCGATAAGTGCGCGGCGCGAAGAAGCCTCCTACTTGTTACTTGATACTAGGCGCGCGGCGAGACAGTAGACGGAGCGCTCTACAAAGGACGTACAAAGGGCGTACTGAAAGAGACACGTACAGTGCGCGCTGCGTTTATATGCCTCGCCGCACGTCTAGTATCAAGTAACAACTGGGAGGTTTCTTCGCGCCGCGCGCTTATACTGGCACGGATTGGCCGATCTTTATTAATTTATATGTTATTAATTATTGCGAATTTAGCAAAATGATATAAGACTTTTCCCTTCAGTTTAACACGCTCTATCTACCCACGAGAGTTGATCCGCTAATTCGGGGACACTCTGTATACATATATACAGAGATGTCCGGTAATAATCGCCCAACCTTTTATAAGCAGATAGAGCAGGTCAAACCGAATAGAAAAATCCTCTATCATTTTTCGATTTTCGAAATAATTATCGAGTACATATACATATATATATATATTATATATATATTATATATATATATTATATATATATATTATATATATACAATATATATATATATATTGTATATATATAATATATATATATATATTATATATATATAATATATATATATGTGTGTGTGTGTATATATATTTATTTATTTATTTATTTATTTTTCTCGCCTACGTCTCTTTAGGGAGGAGGGATTTATAAAATTCTTAAAAATGAGAATTAAATATCTTGGTAAAATACATCAAGAAAAATATGTGTACTGTGCATTTATCAATTTCGCAGGAAATTTATTTTCTGCGAAATTGACGCATTAACATCCACGTTTGGCTCTTATTCGCCAAGTTTCTAGTTGCTTGTTTTTATATATATATATATATATATATTTTGTATATACTATATATTTACATATGCTGAATAGTTTTTTCTAACACTTTGTACATATAAATATAATATACAGATTGTTGAAGAAAAACTATTCAGCATTCATATGGCAGATGTAATAGTATACACAATACTGATTGTGAGTAAAAAAGTCTTTATTAAACATAGATCGAAAACTCAATTTTGTATGCTCTCATTGTATGTTCTTTTGTATAATTGCTTGTATAATGACAATTAAATGATTACCAGTGAAATCTTTCAAAAGTATGTATAAAATCTGAATGAGAACACTCAGAACGCGGTTTGTAAACATCAAAAACACGATTTATGATCACTAAAATACGTAGAAGCCAATAATTTACTCATAATAGTAACATACAAAATTGTTTATATCTCTGAAACAATTAAGTTTTTCGACCTATGTTTGCTGTTTACTAAAGCGGGAAGCACACACTCTTGCATAACACATATGCATAAGAAAACTGATTGGTCTATAAGCACTTGCATAAAGAATTCAACCAATCGAATTTTTTATGTATGTGCGTTATGCGCTTATGCAAAAGTATGTGCTTCCCGCTTTAGACTTTTTTTCTTATTGTCAGTATTGTATGTACTGTCCACCATATGAATATTGGAATAGTTTTTTTAAATATTCTGTATATATAATTGTTTATATATTTCTAAACTATTTAATAATTATTAAAATTTCATAAAAAAAAATATCTTTTTTTTGCTCATCTGAACATAGAGTGCGTTTTTCTAAAGGTTATATTGTAATGTAATTTGCATTTTATAATTTGCTTACTCTCTTTGCAAAAACTTAAGTCACAGGTGTATTTGCAAATAAACTAGGCACATAAGTAGAAGACAACTTCATCTCTCCACTTATTTCGAGTAAACTTTGCTAGAATCTTAATTGACTACGGCTAAGTTGTTTAATATATTAAAAACTCAAAAATTTTAAATAAATATCACTCATACATACATCATCTGGAGCAATTTGTCCTAATATTTTCTACGTTATAGAAAATTTTAGAAAATTCTGCTTTTGACGTGCATGCGTGCGAGCGTGTGTGTAATATATTTCTTTTTTTTTACTTTGTGCAATATACAACATTTTTTCTTCAAAAGATTATTTGAAATTAAATAATTCATCATTTTTTAAGATTGTCGCAAAAGCCGCGTTTTATGATTTTTTTATTGTTGATGAGACTGTTTCCTGCCACCTGTGTGAAGTTAGCCCTCCAATATTAAAAAATCCTAAATTTTCTTTTTGCTAACGTTTGTCCATCGTTTGCCCATGAATGCCCTGTTAGAATTTTTGTTTACCCCTTTTTAGTTTAAAAAATATAGGCAAAACAAATTTTGGGCGGCCAACTTCACACTAGCCCCTCAACATTGAAAAATCTTAAATTTTCTTTTTGCAAATATTTGCTTATCGTTTGCCCACGAATGCTCCGTTGGAATTTTCGTTTGCCCCTCTCTAGTTTAAAAGTTACAGGCAAATAAATTTTAGACAAATTAACTTTATATTGGCACCTAATTATTGCTTGCTCATTTATAATAAAAATTTCTCGCAAAAAGAAAATTTTAGATTTTTCAATATTGGGGGGCCAGCTCTCAAAATTGATTTACCCGTAACTTTTAAACTAAAGAGGGCTAAACGAAAATTCCAACGGGGCATTCGTGAGCAAACGATGAGCAAACGTTTTGGGTCCCTAAATTTGTTTTGCCTATATTTTTTAAACTAAAAGGGGATAAATTCCAACGGGGCATTCATGGGCAAACGAGGGGCAAACGTTAGCAAAAAGAAAATTTAGGATTTTTTAATATTGAGGGGCTAACTTCACACAGGTTTTCCTGTCGTATTCATTCAGCGAGCTGTTATCAGCGAAGGATAAAAGTTAATCTTGCGAAGAGAGTAACGTGGAAATACAAATATGTGGCAAATAGAATGAGGTCTCTCTCTCTCTCTCTCTCTCTCTCTCTCTCTCTCTCTCTCTCTCTCTCTCTCTCTCTCTCTCTCTCTCTCTCTCTCTCTCTCTCTCTCTCTCTCTTCCCCTCTCTCTCCCTCCCTCTCTCCCCTTCTCCTCTCTTCCTCCCCCTGCCCTTTTCCCCTTTCTCCCACCCCTCTCCTTCCCCTTCTCCCCCTCTTTCCTCCTTTTCTCCCTCTCTCCCCCTCTCTTCTCTTTCCCCCTCTCTCCTCTTTCCCCCTGCCCTTTCCCCCTTTCTCCCACCCCTCTCCTTTTCCCTTCTCCCCCTCTCCCCCTCTCTCCTCCTTTTCTCCCTCTCTTCCCTTCTTCTCCCTCTCTCTCTCTCTCTCTCTCTCTCTCTCTCTCTCTCTCTCTCTCTCTCTCTCTCTCTCTCTCTCTCTCTCTCTCTCTCTCTCTCTCTCTCTCTAAACATGTTCATATTGTCGGGCCACAGTTAGTTTAAAATGCAAATGGCTCATTAATATTTGTTTTAAGTGTTTCGTAGTTTTGTACGAAGCTACATCTAGCAGCGGTGTGACGCGCACGGTATATATAACCGCGAAATGGGATGGCCTCGTGTGCACATAGATGTATATACGACTTGGTCGACTTACGGATTAAATCGCGTAAATTTTAATTTAATACCAGTTTAGAATGTCGACATTATGCGACTATGTAGAAAGAATATGTCGGAGAATATTTGCTCCAACAAGAGACTCCTCACTTTTTTCTTCGTATATTTTGGCAGAGATTACAGATCTATAAGAGTATAAAAGATATTATGTTATATCAGATTGTAAAAGTGGAAATCTGTATAAAAATACTTTTTGATAAATATATAGGGCCGATCTCTCTTATTTCTCGGGGAAAACCCATAGTCAGATATAATAATCTTGATATAGTTATTAATCATATATATAATTTTGGTATGTACATTTGTTTACGTTGTATGTCTTCGCATGATGCTGTTTCTTCTCAAAATAATAACTTATAAGTTAGCGAAACAATATCAAACCATTTCAAACTAATATTTTTATTGTTGCTCATTTGTTGTTAAAGAAAAAAATTAGTAAGTTTCTTTAAAAAATGATGTTTTGCTAAAGAAAGATTAAGTTAACGGAACAATATATATATGTATAATAACAAAATCCTCAAAAAATGTATATACAGGACGAGAAAAAAGTATGGAAGCCCTGAAAAATCTCGAAAAATATAAATTTTATAGAAAAAAAATCTAAGATAAGAGGAAGCCTCCGGCTATCTAAGACAAGATCTATTCATTTTTTTTTCATTTATATCATATTTTTTATTAAAAGGTATCATGACAAACTTAGAATCTCTCAGGAAATTTTTAAACAAAAGAAGTTTTATTATAGTGTTTTGGAAAGATCTTGAGGTAAGCTACAAGCATCAATTAAAAATAGTGTTCCATTTAAAAAATTGAAGGTGATCTTCATGTGGTCTTCAAGTGACTATTTAAGTCAAATCAATGACATCATCTTATGTCCCTCTCGAAACCATACAATTTTTGTTTGAAACATTTTTCTGTAAAACTATTATATTTTTTCTTCACCACGTATATATATTTATTCTATGCGCGAAATTTATGAGTTTTGTAACTTCCTGTAAACATGTACAATACAATATTAACATCTAAAATCTAGAACAATAAATCCAATAAATCGCATCAACTGTATAATTTGTGCACAAATGTAATTTCTACAATTCTTAAAAGAAATCTATTTTTCCCTCGTTTGAGATGGAAAATTAGTTTGTGAAAACATTGCATATAATTTATTTGCGTTTCTCACTCTTTCTATTTTGCCTTTTTTTAAATTTTGAATTGTAAAAATTTCGAAAAATAAGAGGCGTATAGTATGTATATAACTTTTTAGCTCTATTCCTCCGATAGCTGTATCTTCATAACCCTTATAGGACAAGTTCAGACAACGTGCGAGTTTTCGTGTTTCAAGTCTTGTCAGATATTATGACAACGGTGCATCTAATTAATAGGATTAATTAAGAACTTTCCGCCGAGTTTCGGGCAAATCCTGGGTAACTCTCTGAGACAATTTTTCTTCAACTCCTTCGCGACTTTATGCGTACGCAATTATGTTACACATGTTAACTGCATGCGCGTTCTTGCAATATGTATACCAATACAATGGTGATGAGATATTTGCAAAGCGAAATTTAAATTAAAGCAAAATGAGTTTGCGCGAAATAAAATTGTATCGAATAATATTTTTTAAACTTGTGTCTTAAGTCAGATTATACACATATTTATGATTCACCATTCACAGCTTGTAATAATTTTTTGCACTGTTATATTTGCCAATATGGATCTTTTACATATTCACAATTGATGATTCATTATTCCAATTATCGTGAGCCAATATTTGCGATTCATCGTAATATTTTGACGCGTTTATTGATAAATATACGGAATACTTATTTTATTGTCAATTTAGACAAACTATTATGTCTTTTGATAATTCGAAAATGATAATTAGGATTATTATTTTATATTAAAAAATTTTGCAAGGTATAACACTTTATAAAATTATGAAATTTATTATTAAAGGAATAATAAATAATATATAAATAATAAATAATATAAGTCTATGTGAGCATGTATAAATAGTAACCCATTAGTTTTCGTGCACGCAGAAACAAAAAAAAATGAAACCAAACATTATTTTTAATTATTTAATTAAGACAGATATACGTATACAGGGTGTCCGGTCGCGACCGCCCCATAGCTCAAGGGCAGATAGAGGAGGTCAAACCGAATAGAAAAGTCCTGTACCATTTTGCGATTTTCAGAATAATTATTGAGAAATTAATTTACAAAGATCGGCAAATCGGGTATCAACCTACCGCAAAAAAAGATGGCGAGAAGGACGATCGCTAAGTGCGCGCGGCATAAATAGGCGCCATTGTCTCGCGGTTACCAGGAGCATAGACGAGAAGCATTGATTAAGAACAATAGATTAGCGATTATTATTTAGCGACCGGCCTAGCGTTGGGCCGCCCTTCTCGCCATCTTTTTTCCGGCGGGCTGATACTCGCGCCCGATTTGCCGATCTTTGTTAATTAATTTCTCGGTAATTATCACGAAAGTCGCAAAATGGTATAGGACTTTTCCCTGTATATATACAGGGTGTCCCATAATTCGCGAACCACTCGTTAGGTGCAGGTAGAGTAGATTAAACTGAGTAAAAGGATTATCTACCATTTTGCAATTTTCGCAATAGTTAATGAGATATTAATTATAAGAGATCAGCCAATCGGCGCCCGACAGGAGCGCGCGGCACAAAGAAGCCTCCCATTGTTACTTGATACTAGGCGCGCCGACAAAGCGGTAGGAGGAATGCTCTGCACAACCTGAAGAGTCACACACATAGTCACACACACATGACGGGTGGTTTGCGAATTATGGGACACCCTGTATATATATATATATATATATATATATATATATATATATATATATATATATATATATGTATATATTAATTAAGAACTTTCTGTCGAGTTTCGGGCAAATCCTGGGTAACTCTCTGAGACAATTTTTCTTCAACTCCTTCGCGACTCTGTGCGTACGCAATTATGTTACACGTGTTAACTGCATGCTCGTTCTTGCAATATGTATACCAATACAATAGTGATGAGATATTTGCAAAGCGAAATTTAAATGAAAGCAAAATAATATATATATATATACATATATGTTATGTATGTAAATTTTATGTATGTGCCCCCTCCCCCTCCACGCACATACGTATTACAAAACGATTTTAGAAATTTCGTTATACGGAAAATTGTATGCCCCTCGCGGGGAGAGTTTTCAAATTCATCTGACACAAATTATCAGACAGAAAGAATGGTTATTTTGAATAAAAAAATGCATTCTTGATAACGTAAATTTATATTATATAAAAATGCGTTTTCATATATACAGTGTTTCATTTTAAGTGATATGGTCGATTATCTTGCGAATCGATGATTTTATTAAAAAATGTTTCAGACGAAAGTTGCATGGTTTGAAGGAGGACACATGATGGAAATGTGGACTTGACTTTGAGTGACCTTGTCAAAGTCATTAATGTTATTTTAAGTGAAAACCTCTATTTTTTATTACATATTTTTGTAGCTTATCTCGAGAGCTTTCCGAAACACTATGTGTCCCCCTTCAAACCGTCGACCATATTACTTAAAATGAAACACCCTGTATATATATATATATATGATTTTGAGATGGACATAAGATGATGTTATTGATTTGACCTTGAATTATCGCTTGAAGGTTATGTGAAGATCACCTTCAATTTCACGTCTGTCGACCTAGCCCCCCCACCTTGTAAAAATAAAAAAACAAATACTGCAAATTTACGAGCTATTTATGAGCTTTCATATCCCGTAAATTAAAAATTTTGAGCTCGTCACACTAGGCAGGAATTTAATAATTTTGGTGGGGGAGCTCAGTCGACGTCGACTCAGCCCCCTCGCCCTTTATTATTAATAAATCAAAGTATACAAAAATTCTTGAGTTGTATACTTTGATTTATTAAAAAAAATGTTTATTGATTTATGAGTTTGCAAAATACATGTATTTTTATTATTGAGTTACGACTCCTTTACAATGAAACTACTCCCAAATCTTTCCAGCACAAAAGAAACTATACTTAAAATAAAAGAATTTATTTTACGACTAAATATTGTTTATCGATTTATCATCTCCAAAAATACAAGTGATTTTGATTATTAAGTTACAACCTTTTTACAAAAATAATCACTTTACAAAAAAAATCACCACATCTCCTTCACATAAGAGAGAACTGTAAATTTAAAATAAAAAAAAATTATTATTTTGCGAACCTATAACCTATAAGAAGCATTAATAATATAAAATATTTAATTATAAAACACTTAATACAAAATATTTAATTTCTTTCATTTTAAGTATAGTCCTCTCTTGTGCCGGGGAAGCGAGGGGTGGTTTTTCCATAAAGGGGTTGCGGCTCAATAATCAAAATACACGTATTTTGAGAGCTCATAAATCAATAAACAATATTTACCCGCAAAAGTGTTAAATTTTTTCATTTTAAGTATAGTTCTCTCTTGAGTTAAATCATGAAAGGGTTGTTTTAGGGTTAAAACGGTGAGCTCAAAAATCGAAATTATATTATTTTAAAAGCTCATAAATAGCTCCTAATTCTGCCGCAAAGAACGATTAAATATTTTTATTTTTAAGGGGCGAGGGGGCTGAGTCGACGTCGACTCAGCCCCCCACCAATACTATTAAATTCCTGCCTAGTGTGACGAGTTCAAAATTTTTAATTTGCGGGATATGAAAGCTCATAAATAGCTCGTAAATTTGCAGTATTTGTTTTTTTATTTTTACAAGGTGGGGGGGCTAGGTCGACAGACGTAAAACTTCTTTTGGTTAAAAATTTTCTGAGATATTTTAAAGTTTCTTATGATATCTTTTAATAATAATAAAATATGAAATAAATAGAAAAAATGAATAGATTTTGCTTTAGGTAGCCGGATCTTTCCTCGATTTTGTCTTCGATTCTTTTAGTGTAAAACTGTTATTTTTCGAAATTTATATATATACATATATTGCCCGATAAACGGTTGACATATTATTTGTGTCATTTGCATATCAATATGTCTGTTAATCAACCTTGAGTGCTCTTATAGAGTACAACCAAATACACACAACTTGACATTGACAATTCTTCTCTCTCTCTCTCTTTCTTTTTCTCAAGAGAGTGAGGGAGAGGGGGGAGAGAGAGAGGGGGGAGGGGGAGGAAGAGAGAGGGAGAGGGAGAGAGGGAGAGAGGGAGAGAGGGAGAAAGGGAGAGAGGGAGAGAGGGAGAGAGGGAGAGAGGGAGAGAGGGAGAGAGGGAGAGAGGGAGAGAGGGAGAGAGGGAGAGAGGGAGAGAGGGAGTGAGGGAGAGAGGGAGAGAGGGAGAGAGGGAGAGAGGGAGAGAGGGAGAGAGGGAGAGAGGGAGAGAGGGAGAGAGGGAGAGAGGGAGAGAGGGAGAGAGGGAGAGAGGGAGAGAGGGAGAGAGGGAGAGAGGGAGAGAGGGAGAGAGGGAGAGAGAGAGAGAGAGAGAGAGAGAGAGAGAGAGAGAGAGAGAGAGAGAGAGAGAGAGAGAGAGAGAGAGAGAGAGAGTCTATTGTTACATATGCGTCTAACAAGTTGAGTTGCCATTACGTCCACATGTTCCGGAAAATTTTATATACGATCTGTAGATTCCCATTAATTTCTATAATAAATAATAATATAAGTAGTAATTAAGCATACAAGATTTTTTATTTAATAGCAGGTAATGTAAGTAGAACGACCAAACTAGCCAATAATATCTTTATTTAATATTAAAACGACGTTTTGACTATTTGGTTGTGGTTCTTTTCAAGTTTAAATTCGAATGAACAAAGATGTATATCAATGTGTTGTACAAGTAGCAGTTAATTAAACATATTGATTTGACGAACCAACAAGTGACGGAACACGTCTTGTCAAAACTAATGTCAAAACTAAATTTTTTATTTAATATATACGATTTTATATCAATTTCATTGTAACAAATTTTTTTCTCAAAGCACGATTAATATTCATGTACAAAAAATGTGTAATATAAATATTACTTGTGCGAATGCATTACATCGTACTAAATTATACCGCTTATAAATCGCGTTAAAAGTGTAAGGAACTTATAAACGTCGAACTTGGTTATTACACAACGTATATGAAAGAAGTACATCCAAGGAGAGGCTAGGACTACCATGAGATTATAATACCGAACGAGTTTAACGAGCAGAAATTTAATTTCACGACAGGCTCGTAACTTCCACTGTGTAAACTGCAATTTGCGTCCCTACGCGCGAGTATTCAACCACCGCGATTGCAATCAAACTGAAAAACGAAGTTGACCTTTGCAAACCGCGTAATCCAAATCGGGTACGGCTTTAATGCGATTCGCTGAAATTCGCACATGTATAGCGTATAGGTACACGCGCAATGCAATTCCCGGATGAAATTTCTACATTTTTGCGTTCTAATTCACTTTCTACAACTTTTCATTTTCACATAACGAAACAGCAAAAACGAAGATTAATTCGATGACACATTCTGTAAATAAATTCTGTAAATATGTGCAGAAACTGCAACAAGGACGAGGCACATGTGAGGCAAATTATTATCCAACAAAAGGGGAAAAATATGCATCCAGAGAATTGTTTTCTCGAATTATATATACACGCACACATACAGGGTGAGAAAAAAGTATGGAAACTCTGAAAAATCTCGCAAAATGTAAGTTTTTCAGAAAAATGTTTTAGACAAAAGTTGTACGATTTTGAGAGAGACATAAGATGGTCTCCATTGATTTGACCTTGAATAGTCGCTTGAGTAGATGCTTGAAGATCACCTTAGATTTCTTAAATAGGACATTCTACTTTTAATTGCATATTTTTGTAGTTTATCTTGAGCGCTTTCCAAAACACTATAATAGAACTTGTTTTAAGAATTTCCTGAGATATTTTAAAGTTTGTCATGATAATTTTTAATATAAAATATGAAAAAATGACTAGATTTTGCCTTAGATGACCGGATTTTTCCTTGATTTTGTCTTAGATTTTTTTTCTGTAAAACTTAAATTTTTCGAGATTTTTCAGGATTTTCATACTTTTTCCTCATTCCGTATACACATGTACATACAAAAAAATTTATAAACTCGTAAATTAAGGAAAACTCAATGTATTTTTAAATGTTTCTTAAAACAACAATAAATAACACACAAAGAGCGATGATCAAAAGTGTAGGTGAAATAATAGCGATTATATAGGGCAGGAGATAGTTTTTGCAGTATTTGACGCAAACGCTTTCGCCACTTTCGATGTGAAAGTTTCTGCGCGGGAGATTATTTTCCAACTTTTAAAGTTCACTTTATCGCAAAAGTTTCTCGCTTGACTAGAAACGTAGAATCGGAGTAATATCCGGGTGATCGAATTTTCCGCGGGTTTCCTGTCTTGATCTCCCCCTTAAAGATATTGCCATTCCGTGGACATTTCCGAGCGCGTTTTTCTCCGATAAATCACAGTGAAATTCTGCGCTAGTCACTTTCTGATATTTTCAACCCGATGGCCGAAATTATAATGTGCTCCCTTCGCCGTTCTCTTCATGATGTTATAATATTTGACTTACAAAAAAGTAATAATATTTTACTGCATTATTGCATATGACAGACTGATACAACTTAAAAATATAATGCACGATATTTCTTTATCGCGTTAGAGAGATTACTGAATAATAATTTGTTATAAAATGGTTAAGCTAATCTTTTTTGAATGCTACGTTTTAATCTTTTTTAAACATTTTAATTGTTGCAGTTTGTTAAAAACTTTCATGTGTTGCTAAAATACACAAGTGCGATAGTCCTCCTGCACTATGCATTTTGGCTAATTATAGTAATGGAAGTCCCACTGCTCTCATGCGCTCGTTAATATTTGATCGAAAGACGAAAATGGAATGTCCAGCCATTGTGCATAAACGACTGCGGTATCGACTGCGCACGTGATGTTAAAATAACATTTATAATCGATAATTCACACCGTTATCGCAAACAGAAAAGCGGGTACACTTAGCGAAATTAATAGTACCATCTGCCCAATGAATCACATATCCATTATTAAATATCGTTTACATTTTCTTTTTAGTAAACAAAATGATTTAAATCACAAAATCTACATTATGGTATCAAAATAATCAAAATTTGTTTTTGTAATTGTGAAGAGAGATACTTTGTAATGGAAACATGAATTAGTTTGTATCAAAATTTACATAAATGTTGATATTTAATTATATGTATATAAATAAATATTGTATATAAGCATCTTTCCTAATCTGTATTTAATAACAGAAATTGGTAAAAGCACAATCAAAATAAATGAAACGTAATTAACATAAGAAAATGTCATATAATAATAATAAATATTACAATTTAAGGTTGTGTTGTCATATAGAGTTGTACTAATTTAATTTGATTAATAAATAATAATTAAAATATCATATAATTTTATTGTCAAGAAATATCAAAATATTAAATATTTGCTTAAAAGATTACACCGAAATACCATTGAAAATAATTCGAAATATTTTCGATAATAAGTAAAAATTTAAAGGAAAAGTGATATTGGAGAAATATAATATTAATAGAACTATTTCATTTGTGTAACATATAATTGTTTTACAAAGTGAAAATATTAGAAATATTTTTTTTTCTTTTAAGAAGGAATTAGATTATCTATGTCATAACTTAATATATTACGAGATTCACGAATTTGACATTGCATAAAAAAAAAGAAAAAGCAAACGAATATCAATAAAACAATTCCAAAGTTTATATTTTTTGTTTGTAAATTTGTGAAATGTATTTTCAAGTATGCTACATAAATAAAGTTGGATATCACACACAGACAAATGTCAAAGAAGTATGCAAAAATAACTCTAAATTATTAATATAAAAATTGTATATTATTATAATAATGTATAAATTGAACAATATTTATCCAGTTTAATTCAGCCATTTAATCAAGCTATGTTGACACGCCTTTATATAATGCAAAGAACCAAGCCACGTCCGAGGAGTTATAAATATAGTAAATCAGCGTGGAATTTACTCGAAAGGCTAGCTTTGTTTACTGCAATATTCTTGTAAGAAGCATCTTGATGTTGGTTTCTAGAAGCGTCATCATGGCGTAAAATTTGGATTAAAAACACCTATAAATTAACAAAAATAATTCTAAGCTTGGCAAAAAAAGTAATAAACTTGAAATAAAATATCATAATAACAGTATTATAAATGTATACAAATATATGGTTTAATAAAGTGTTTAATATAAAATGATATTTGTATATAATTGTGATTATACATCTTATATAAAAGTATGTATATGCAAATATGAATAATGGATAATCAATTATTTCAAATCAAGAACGAAAGATTTTTACAAACCAAGATAATAACAAATGACATTCGAAAGCGAGAGATTCTGCGGAGCGTATCAACGACAACGCTACGACGCGTTTTGTAACTGAAATAGTATTTTTACTAATACCTGCTTACTGCGAGCAAACTTTTCTCGTACATTTACATTTTTCTTTGTTTTTGTCTTTGCTATACGCACGCACGCACGCACACGCAACGCGCGCGCGCCTCCCCCCTCTCTATCTCTCTGACTTTTTTTTCACCCATCTTTTTCTGTTCCTTGATATCATTCTTTTCTACTCTTGTTAGCTTTGTGCTGCTCAGTATTTTCATACGTGAGCCATTTATTTGTTTCGTTTGTTAACTTCCATACCTCGATGGCTCGAGACAATACAATTGAAAACAATACATGGTACACGATAGATATGTATGGGGTAAATTAGTGAAGCAACAACTGTTATTGTTTGCAAGACATGTTGCAATCGTATGTTAAGTATGTATATTTTTTTGAATGTTACATTAAACTCAAAATTATTAATATTATAGAAAAAATACACACACACACCCACCCACCCACACATACACGCATGCACGCACGCACGCACGCACGCACGCACGCACGCACGCACGCACGCACGCACGCACGCACGCACGCACGCACGCACGCACGCACGCACGCACGCACGCACGCACGCACGCACGCACGCACGCACGCACGCACGCACGCACGCACGCACGCACGCACGCACGCACGCACGCACGCACGCACGCACGCACGCACGCACGCACGCACGCACGCACGCACGCACGCACGCACGCGCTTACATCACTGCGATTGTTGATTTTACCGAACAGACATGTGATATTTTTGATATGATGATAATGATAACGATAAATTGTCACAATATTGCAATGTTGCACTGTTCATATTTCAAAGCGGTCGAATAGATAGTGCATGCGATAAAAATTATCATATCGCTTTTACGTCTCTCTCGATATACGTAGTAGATGTGTACATTGTGCTGTTTACAATTTATGTTTTTTTCTGAACAGAGTGTCAATTAAGAAAGCATTATGTACGTTCATCGCGTCGCTATTTCTGACGATAATTAACCCGTGCATCCCATGTTGATATCTATCCGCAAGCTATTTATCAAACATGTCAAATATTTGCATTACGATAATTGGGCGCTCGTCGTTGGCACTTTATAATGCAGTATCTTTCTCTCGCGGCATGCGCATAATTGAGTGCAACATTTAATTCGTGGGAGACTAAAATATTAAATGAAACATTTTCTTTGAGCTAACATGCAACGGTTCTCCGCCTTCCCCAAATCATATTGTCTACTTTTTATAACATAGCTAAGAAAAATGAGACAAACTCACATATGCCGAAATAAATACTGTATTATACTTGTAGCATATTAAAAAACTTACACAATATATAAATATATAAATTAATTATCATTTTTTTTGATAATATTTTTGATAATGAATTCTAATGATTAATAATAATTGTAATATAAAGTATTGAATATGATGAAACTAATTTTTAAAATGTTGCTGTTTTTCAGATAACGTTTTAAAAATATAATGCGTTAAATAAACATATATAAATATGCAAGATGCGATATAAATATTAATTATATTTATTTTCTATAATCAGTATCTATATTTTATTATGAAACCCCTGTCGAGCTGGTCCCCGCCCTTGTAAAAATAAAAAACCAATAGTGCATATTAAAGAGCTATTTATGAGCTTTCATATCCCGTTAATTAAAAATTTTGTCCTCAACATATAGGGTAGGAATTTAATATTTTTGATGAGGGGGCTGAGTCGACATTGACTCAGCCCCCCCTACCGCTTAAAAATAAAAATATCGAAACACTCTTTGCGGCAGAATTAGAAGCTATTTATGAGCTTTCGAACTAATATAGTTCTGATTTTTTAGCTCAATCCCTTTACGATAAAACCACCCAATATCTCTCCGGCACAAGAGAGAACTATATTAAAAATGGAGGAAATTAATTATTTTGTGCCTAAATATTGTTTATCGATTTGCAAGCTTGCAAAATACTTACATTTCGATTATTGAGCTGCAATCCCTTTACGATGAAAGTACCTCATATCACCCCGGCCCAAGAGAGAACTATATTAAAAATAAAGAAAATTAATTATTTTGTCAACTAAATTAGAAAGAAGGCGATTAAGAGCTGAACGTGGATGGTTGTGCATCGGTTTCGTAGAAATTAAATTTTTTCCACGAAACTGATTGGTGCACAGGGCACGAATTTTTCTTAGTGTATTTACCAAGAATAATTATATCAATTCTCATATTCGAGAATTTTAATATAATTAATTCTCATATTCGAGAATTTCTAATAAATCCCCCCTGCCCCTCCTCCCCCCAAAGATATATAGGTGAGAAAAATATTGAGGATACCTGCATTTCGATTATTGAGCTGCAATCCCTTTATGATAAAACCACCTCATATGTCCCCGGCACAAAAGACAACTATTCTCTCTGCCGGAAAGATATGGAATGATTTTATCGTAAAGGGGTTGAGCTCAAAAATCAAAACTATATTAGTTCGAGAGCTCATAAATAGCTCCTAATTCTGCCGCAAAGAGTGTTCCGATATTTTTATTTTTAAGAGGTCAGGGGGCTGAGTCGACGTTGACTTATTGTCAGGCCCCCCATCAAAAATATTAAATTCCTACCCTATATGTTAAACTCAAAATTTTTAATTAGCGGGATATGAAAGCTCATAAATAACGCGTTAATATGCACTATTAATTTTTTTTATTTTTACAAGATGAGGGGGCAACTCGACAGGGGTTATTATGAAAGTTGAGCCACAATCAATATTATATTCCATACTCATTTTGCGAAAACGATACGTGGTTTATTGTCATATTGTATACATTCTCGCTTATGTATATTATAAATTACAAATTTTACTGAAGTGTTGTGCTCTATTATTCCTCGTTTAACATCGATTCGACAATCGGACGAGATATAAATTTTTCGTGGTCAAAGTGATTTCCTTGTAGCAAGCCTTGCATTGCCATTTTGATATGCGATGGAATATGACGTGAATGATTGAACGACTAAACCAACATTCAATAGACGAATCGTATTAGCGCCAATGTACAATGTATCTTATTTCTAGTACAGCGTAATCTTTCAGTTGTAAACGATGAAAATAAAAACTTAAAAAAGATTATTATACTAATATAATAATAATAATAACAATAACAATAATAATAATAATAAATAATAATAATGGTAATAAATAACGATGAATAATGAAATGACTAATAATGAAAATGATGATAATTATGATGATAATTATGATGATAATGTTGATGATGATGACGATGACGATGATGATGACGATGACGATGACGATGATAATGATGATGATGACGATGATGATAATAATGATGATAATGATGATGATGATGAAGTGAAAGATACTAATAATTAAAAAAAAGATTTTTTCTCTGAATGCATATTGAGAACTTACTAATTAAAGCGCACAAATTGTGTAATGTAAAAATGCAACGTTTGCGTAAAACTTGATCGATTCCCATATAATCCGCAAGTAATTGACTTTCATTCACGAAATGTGAGCGAAAACTTTTGTTAGAAATAATATAAATCATTGTAAAATTCAGGAAATTGTCGCGTAATTTTCTATACATCCGCGAAATATGCAAATATCTCTGTTAAATTAAAATAACATTAATATAAACTATTCTATCACACATGTATTAATTGAGATAAATTAAAAATATCTCGCTCTGCGAAATATACATTATATAAAAACTAAAAGTATTTGATCGCAGCGAATTCCTCTTCTTGTGCAGACGAATATTCATTAATCTCACTCGATACCGATATATAATTGCGCATCACTCTTGAAGTCAGTTATCACCAATACGATAAATGTTCATCATCAAATGTTTTAACTATTTTAAAGGAAATTGAATCCGCGATGAATATTGCTTGGCAGGCTTGGTCCCTCATCGCGTCGATTATTTCCACAAGCAAAGGTAATCTTTAAAAGAACCGTTGACCCCTTTCACTCGAAGCACTTCATTAGCTTATCATCCAACGTCGGGCTTATTCACGGTCGATAGAAAAAAAGTAGAGATAAAGTGAAATAAAGAGAGAGAGGAATGATAAAAAAAGAATGAATCACCTGTTCTATCCTGCTTTTGCAGAAAAGCGCTGTTGATTCTTCCGCAAGAATTCTTTTCCTTCACGTGGACTTTCGAAGAAGAGCTGCACGTTTGACCGCGACAGCAACTTCCTATTCTTCATTTTTCTTTTTCTCAATTGCGCAATCAGCGAGCGAGTGAGATGGATGACATTTTATTAATAACTGTTGCGTAATTGAGGTCTTTGAGGAAAGGTGCTATGGTCCACCAAACCCACTGCCATTTTTTGGCACGTCTAGAAAGTTTTTCTGCTTGCTTTTTTTCTTGTTGTTTTTTTCTTGGAAGGATGAAAAGATTGTTAGAAAATAATGCGACGATAAAAATCAGCTGGATATATATCTTTCTGTCTTTCTTCTTCTGCACTTCTCAAATTTTGGTATTTATTTATTTGATATGTTCCATTTTATGATAAAAAATCTCTTAAAAGATTGATCGCAATTCAAAAATAAGTGGACGTAAATGTTAAAAATTGCAATTTTTTATTATTTGTTGTTATATGACTCGAAAAATTTTTTTACCTAACTGTAAAACTACTAAAAATTAAAACATGTTTGTTAAAGGTATGTATCATTATGATTTTATACAACTTAAAGAATGGATTTTACCAGCAAGTAGATTACGAGAAATTTATCTTTGAATCATAATAAAATCCTTTATTTTTATCATAAAATGGAACATATCAAATAAATAAATACCAAAATTTGAGAAGTGCAGAAGAAGAAAGACAGAAAGATATATATCCAGCTGATTTTTATCGTCGCATTATTTTCTAACAATCTTTTCATCCTTCCAAGAAAAAAACAACATTATTCAATTTTCATTATTCAATTTTCATGTTACGTAAAAAATATTTATTTGCATGCCATAATTTAATGAATTAATTCCAAGAAAGCGTGTCAAATACGATATATGTATTTACTATGCATTTTAAAATTAATGAAAATAACAAACATATAAAATGTATTTTGAACGTTTTCTGCATATGAAATCCTTCCACACATATGCGATATTTATTTATAACGGATACCAATTAATTCACGGACGTATATTGGTCGTATGATCTATCTGGATGGTAGATAGTAGATAATGCAGCCTCACGGGTTAGGTTGAAACAAATTCTGTCGGAATTCCTGAGAAGGATTATCTTTCGCGAGAGAATTTTCTCAGGGGCTGATGTCACCTCGCATTCGGATCACGAAGCTTGCGAGATTTGTCGTGCGCCATGAGACAAATCGTTTTCTCCAAATGGCCGAATCTTTTCTTGTAGGAGAAAGAATATCCGGAAGTAAGGCTCTTCACAAGCGACGCACGTCCGCCTTGCAACAATCGCTTCCGCGCTATAACTTGCGTGCGCTATAATTTACGCATTGTACAATATTTTTTCTTATAAAACATTAATTTATACATTCGATCGTATATTTTGTGACATTTGATATTCTTTTCTTCTACATTCTTCTACTATCGTTTAGTTTGAAAATTTCGACATATTTTAGGCAAGAATATTAATGAGTTGAATTTACATAAGTAGATAAAAAATTATTTATTTTTTTGGAAAATGATATAAAATTAATTAAAAACAAATATCTTATTGTGTTAATAAAATTAATATAAAGTACGTTTCCAAAACTAGTTTTAGAATGATAATTTCAAATTAAGGGACTCAAATGTTTAAATTATATTTTAAATATATACAGCACTGTAACTAAACTATAAAATATATATTATGTAATATATTTGCGATTGTAATATGATTACAAATTTCACGTTTTTAATGACACTATAAGTATTTAAATAACTTGATAAATATACTTAATATTTTTTTAAAAAATTTTTATATGAAAATTGATCTTATCTAACTGAAAAATACCTATATGTATATGTAATAGAGATCGTACGAAACTTGCTGAGCCGGAAAAACAATATTTTCGTCGCCAGAGACGCGATAATGATAATATTTTAGTATATCAACATCATGTAGGAAGTAGGTATCACACAAGAAAAACCGAAAAGCGGAAAGAAATAAGCGGGAGGAAATGAAGCAGAGAGTCCCGATTTGTGTGCAAGAGACCTCGTTTTCGATGTTTCATCGAAAATATGATAGCATTTTTCACTTTTCTATATCCCCTTTTCTTTTTGCGACTCGAATACTGTATCGACTTCGAATTCAGTACATTGGCTCATCCAGGCATGCCGCTGTCCCAAGGTTGACCGAAAAGTCCAGTGAATGGAAAAAATCTAACCGTAATTTTCAGTTTTTATTCGGTAAATAATACTATCTTACTTTATCCAATAGAAATATACTGAATAAACAAAAATTATAAAAATATAACTATGTAACATTAAAATATATTTATATAACTTTATGTAAAAAGATATTTTTTTGTTTTAATTAATAAATCATACTAGACATTACAATTTCAAAAAATGAAATAAATATAATAATAATTAAATCTCCTAATTCGTAATAAATGTTTAATTCAAATTAATATGTGAAATTTTTAAAACAATTTTGGAAATATAAATGTTACTAAATTTTATATTAATTTTTAATTTAATAAGAAAAATGTAATAGTAATACAATTAAAAATGTTTATGAATATAGATCTGATACACGTTTACCTTTTAACATCTTCTAGCAAAAAACGATACGTTGATTTATAATCTTATTATAGATTTATGTATTATAGATAAAGTTACAATTAGAAAACATTATAAATATCGATAAAAAGATTTTTTTTATTTATTTTAACATTTTTAATAGAAAAGACCGATTTTCCGGAAAATACTGGTTTTTATGATTAGCGTGTATTTTATTCGAAAAAGGTGGAATTTTGCCAATCTTGCGCTGTCATGTGTGTTTCTCGTAGCACTCTTATTTTTATTATTAAATGTAAACAGATTTTACACTTGTTTTAGATAATTTTAAAGATGGAATAAATTATTTCTTATTCTTGAAAAATGAATATAAAGTTAGTTTCTCTCTCTCTTTCTTAGTATACGAGATTATAAGATTGGAAAATAAATTAAATAGAACAAAAAAATTAAAACCTCTAATGTTTATACAGGGTGTCCGGTAATTACCGCCCCACCTCTCTAGGGCTGATAGAGCAAGTCAAACTGAACATAAAAGTCCTTTACCATTTTGTGATTTTCGCAATAATTATTAAAATATTAATTAAAAACGATCAGCGTATGCTGAGCGCTATATGCGGTAGAGGACTTTTATGTTCAGTTTGACTTGCTCTATCAGCCCTAGAGAGGTGGGGCGATTATTACCGAACACTTTGTGTGTATATATATATATATATACATATAATATCGTTCGCTAAGCATTTTTGATGAACCTGACCTACTCTATCTGTCCTAGAGAGGTAAGGCGGTAATTACCGGACACCCTGTGTAAACATTAGAGGTTTTAATTTTTTTGTTCTATCTAATTTATTTTTCAATACATTTTCCAATCTTATAATCTCGTATACTAAGAAAGAGAGAGAAAAGTATACATTTAAAATATACATGTATACTATACTGCAAACTACTGTATACATTTAAAAGATTAATATAAATTATATTTATATAGTAATAGAATTTGAAATTATTTTCTACCAATTCAATTTGATCTTTTCATTGAATGGAAATTGGTAAAAAGGTAGGTGATCAATAATTTAATAGTGTGAGTATAATTATTATAAAGTAATAAGATACATAAAGTAAAAAAATCGAAGGGAAAGTAGTTTGCTTAAACATTCTTGTCATCGTAAGGTAACGAGATGTTACGCATCATTAACCGCTCACTCGATTGTAAATAATAAACACGTTATGACGGCCGTCGAACGCTAATAATTTGCAAATCGTGTTGTATTATCGTGTACAGTAAACAAGATGCAGAAGACATTGTCTGCTCTCACATGATCATCCGTAATTACTTGCTATATATAATTATGAATTATCGGTTTCGAGATTCTATTATTCTTTCTCTCATTCTCCGTATCATATGCCAGAAAATATTATAGGAAAGGGGGAGATCTTAAATCATACAATTACAATAAATCTTCATATTTATATGTATATAGCAATCGTTATACGACGCGTGAACGATATCGGGGTAAAGAAACAACCTATAGTCGTTTAGATTTTTCAGTAGAGAGTGACTTTTTTTCCAAGCCACATTGTTGCGACATCTGCAAGCCAGTCGAAGTGCAAACGATTCGCGGAAAAACTCGGGGCATGCATATCATTTTATATTGCGGGAAGGCAAAAATGCGAAAGAGGTGTGTGCGACAATAGATCTCGAAAGGATGGCTTTGCTATCAAGTGAAGGGATCGTGCATTAAGGGTACACCACTCGTTCCTTTATGAATAACGATCATGCTCGCCTTCTTGCAAAACAAAATCACGTTGTACGACCCAATGTATAAAATATTCTGATCAAGTACGCCTGTTTAATTATTCATTCGATATGCAATTTTTGATCATTTTTTTTTATTTATCTCTAAGCCTTTACCCTAGCAAAATCGTTACGTATGTGCATAACAAAGCGAATTGAATACACAATTGTTATTAAATAAAAAAAAATATATTAGGTTAGGTTAAGAATAGTTTAAAAATTATGTTTTCTTTAAATTATTTTTATAAGATTTTTTTATACAAATATATAAAGATTACAAAAACAGGAAATACTTATATGTAAGAATTCATTGAGATATACCATAAATTGTCAAACATTTTATAGCTTTATTTATACTTTCGAAGCGAAATTCACAATATTTTTCATGCAACAAAAGAGATAATCGGTTAATTAGAATTCGCGTTAGTTTAATGTACACTTAGGAATACTAATTATGATACAAAACGCAATTTCCGTTGCAGTTTATTACTTGAAATAATGCAGGACTGATATATTAGACATATAAAGACAAATAGAAGTCCAGCTAATATTGGATATAGTGAAGCGAATTCGGAACATTAATATATGGTAGATTCTTTGATTCGATCTATTTGGAGAGGTTTGTTTGATTAACCCTTTGAGTCACAGCGGGTCACCCAAAGACCCACCTTTTTTTGTAGTTGTTTATTGTTTTAACTACTTTTTTATCAACAAATACCGGATTTTTTGTTTCTACTGAGTTTCTAGAATATCAATAGTAAAGTGTAAAAAAAATATGAACAGTCATTAATTGTTAATTGCAAAAATACTATATAAAACAAACAGTCAAAATTAGTACTTTTTTACGAAAAAATGCATTTTCTACTAATCTATTATGACAATAAATACGGCAATTTTTTATAATCTTAGTACACTCTAAAGTATTTTTCAGAATTTTTTTAGAATTTTCCACTGTGTTGTTTTTGTTAAATCTTCCTTTTTTTGACAAAAAATATATAAAAAACAATATTTTCTGTTCTAAATTGAAAATAACAGTTGTATTCTTTTTTAAATTTTTTCTCTGAAGGTTTTTTTAGATCGCAGAATCTGAATCTAAAGGAAAAAAATTTAATTTTCAAAATTTAATATAGGGATCCAATATGGTGGAAGTAAAATTTTGAAAAAAAAGAAAAATTTTAGAAGTAAATTTTTCCACCATCTTGAATTTTGAAAATCTGACAACGGATTCGTAATCAGCGACACCAAAAACCCTTATATACCAAATTTTATAAAATACAATTAGAAAAATTCGTGACTCAAAGGGTTAAGGCCTAACTAATAAATAATAGGAATAAATAATAGGATGAATAGCCTAATAAATAATAGGAATAAATTATATGTTATTATATGTTATTATATGTTATTAAAGTTCTTTTGTAAGATAAACAATGTTTAATTCTTAGAATATAGACAAATTCACGGATACATGAGCTGATATTACTTTATTATTTCATTCGAAATTATTCTTTTATTTGCCAGACAGACATGTATGTATACAGGATGAAGAAAAAGTATGGAAACCCTAAAAAATTTCAAAAAATATGTATACGTTTCACAGAAAAGGAATCTAAGACAAGATCGAGGAAAGATCTAGCCATCTAACAATAAGATAAGATTTATTCATTTTTTTTCATTTATTTCATATACAAAAAGTATCATAACAAACTTAAAAATATCTAAGGAAATTCTTAACCAAAAGAAGTTTTATTATAATGTTTTGGAAAACTCTCGAGGTAGTTACAAGAATTTGCAATTAAAAATAGGGTGTTCCATTTAAGAAATTGAAGGTGACCTTCACGTGAGCGACTATTCAAGATTAAATCAATTACATTATCTTATGTCTCTCTCGAAACTATACAACTTTTGTCTGACAATGAAATATTTTTCTGTAAAATTTATATTTTTCGAGATTTTTCAGAGTTCCTATACTTTTTCCTCATCCTGTATTATATACATACATATACAATAGGTACAGATATTTTATTTCTTCCAAATGTACACTTTTATTGTTATGCGCAAATACAAATATGAATTCCATGATCTGTGAAATATTTATTATAAATTGACAAACATATCACGGCAGAATACAATGAAGCAGTTACATCGTATAATTGAATTAGGAAATTCAGGAAAATCAAAAAACAATTCGGAGACCGAAAAGTATAAAAGGAAGATATAAAACATCAAACTAACAACTTTTTATTGTAATATAGGAAATGTCACTATATATGGATAAAATAAAAAATTTTTTATTTTCTTTTTCACGTTTGTATTTCACCCTTTTTTTCTTTGTATTTCCATTCACCATTTTTTTCTGTTTGTCGTACAGTTTTTCGTACATATTGACGTCATATTCGCGAGTTTTTGTACAAGCGCGATATTTCATCTCTCGGGAAGTTCTTAAGTATCACGCGCTTGAATTTATGTCACGAACGAAAACGGAACGGAAAAAGCAAAGGTGAAAATTTTCTTCCTTGGAAAAATGGAGGCTTTCTTCATATCTTCGTGTCTCTAATTAACGAAAAGCTAGTATATGGCGTTTATTTCGCTGGAACAAACTTTTTCAAAAAACTTTGTATTGCAATTGGCTTGATTATATTCTTTGCTTCATTTTGTTTGATAAATGAGCATTAATTATGATGGCTAAGAACTGAAACTTTTATAAGATTTTATGTCTTTTTCTCTTTTTTGACAATAAAGCATTTAAGAAAATTATCGGGAAGAAAGAAATGTATGTACATTGTTTCTTTGTTATCGGAGAAAATACATAAACTAAATTTTGGTCATTCTTTTGACAACAAAAAAATAATGTGTACATCACTTGTCTTTCTTATTCTCGTATATTACATATTTCTTGCTTATTTGAAAAGTGATGCGAGAGTATACGAGTATATAAACTATCCCTAATTATACGATAATTTTATTAATTCTTTTATTACAAAAAAAAAAAAAAAAAAGACATTTCTTACCAAAATTGGCTTCAACTCTTATTAGCTATAATATAATAATTAATACTTACCTGTCAAGCGAAATGTAGTAAGGATATTAAGAAAATATAAAGAATGTATAAAGAATATAATCGAGTCAATTGTGGCACACGAAAGATACGGAACGGCTAAGTTCAGTCGTTTCGCGTGTCGGAAAATGTTGAAGCAGATGTGAGTCTTTTGTGTCAGTTACATTATATGTCGCAGCCGACGGGCGAGTGCAATAAACGAGTATTGCATAGTACAAAGGCCGGAAGAATTCCACTAAAACCTAACTTTGTGCCTGTATTACATCTTAAAACGATACAGCACTTTTACGATCCTTGACGGTGCGTCAACGCGGTGCGCGTTTCTGCACTTTTATTATACATATTCTCATTTTTAAACGTGACTTTTTTCTCTCTTTTTAGGCCGATCAAGTTGGTGGCTGGAAACTTTTGAGCTTTCGAAGCATTTTACGAATGCTATTATATATATATATATATTAAGCAAATTTACACGAATTTTGAACTTCAAGGAAACGGTTCATCTATTGCGTAATACATGTTCGATTTCTCTTTTTAATAACTTGTATATCTTATTTATTCATTATTCTAATATATCTGTTTTTGCTCTATATATGCCTCTTATTTTAAAATGATAAATCTAAATAGCAGTGAATTTAATATATTAATATCAAAAACTATTTTTTATCCCATTATAACTCAGATATACATATAATAAATAATTTTTATTTAAATATAGAATTATTATAAATTATATACTATGTGAATTTGTTTTTTTCTTATTTTACAACATTAATTGAGAGGAAGTATTCCTTCTCGATCAATGGAATACCTACTACAAAAATACGGAAAGTTGACGAGTTGCGACATTTATGCAGACATCGAGAGAACTGTAATTTTTCAAAGATCTTATGGATGAGTGGATAAAAGAGCGGAGTTTGTTGCACTAGAGAAATATTTTTACTTCTGCGCGAAAGTATGCAACTACGTTTTATTATATGTATATCATAGCGCTTTCCGGCAAAACTGTATCGGACATCTATATTTTTGACATATTTCCGATACCGATTTTACGAAACCTATATATATTTTTGCTCTTTCAATCCCTTCGATTTTGCTCTCTACAACTATTCTTCCTAATATTTATTGCAGACGATTGCGTTCACAAGTAGCACTTTCGCAGCCGATAATTTAAGGATGTTTAGAACCTACAATCGGAGCAAAAAGTAGTCGAAATTGACGACTTACTTTTCTCATATATCTTAATATATGATTATTATAAACATTGCATAAAATCTTATTATTTATTCATAGCTAGAGTGTAGAAATGTATTTTCCAACTTCTGTTTTTTTCGGAGAATTTTCGTGTTTCTTAAATTATAATGAGAAACTTGTATCATTGACGGTACCTCGATTTCAACATTACAGCACAAAATTTGAATTATAAAAATAAAAGAATTTACTCGTACAGAATAATTTAAAATGTCAGAATAAAAATTATAATAGTGAATAATGACAAAATATAGAAGATTTTAACTATTTCTTTGATAAATTTAATAACTTGTCATTTCTCCGAGAAGAAAGAAATTTGGCAACATGGTAATTTTTCATAAGTTGGTGAAATTGCAAATTGACATATGAGACCGAGTCGCTTCTCGCTTACACGTTTGTATATAGAAGCTTCTTCAAATGAAAAGATAGGTTATTTAAAATGTCAAAAGAAGGCTCAGCTGAATGCTATGTTGCCACGTTTTCACAATAAATAATATGTCATCTCGGATAATAGGACGAAATTGAGAAAATTATATTCAATATCTTTTGAACTAGTCAGTACTTGACCAAAATTATGTGATCAAATATTTCCTCTATATTTAAACTATATTTTTGCAATTTTTGAATAAATTCCTATTATTATTTCTATCTATTTTAGCTCTTAAATCAACACGATCACAGGTTTTTTATAAGATAGAAAATCTATAATCGTATCAATTTAAGGGCTAAAAGGACAGAAATAATTATATTTATACTTATTTATATAAATAATTATATTTATAGTTATATTAACACTTTTATTTATAATTAAATCCACAAAATAATTATATTTATAATAATATTGACGGGTAAATTCATTGCAAATTAAAATCCTTATAATTTTTGATTGGTTCAGTGAATCAATTCTAGGGTTTTTTATAAGTCTCTGAACATGTATCAGAACAATCTGTGCAAATTTTATTAAATTCTTATATTTTTAAAAATAGGTACTAAACATTCCTTAAGTAAAATAAACAACACTATCGCGATCTCTCGAACAAATAAATGGAAAATTTTCTCTTAAATCGTAAATTTTACGGAAGCAACATTATGCTAATTACTTGTGATACCTGAAGATTGAATATATTCTGTTGGAGATTTGAATTTCGCGGTATGTTATTCCTAGAGTCACGGCTGGAATCTTTCTTTAGTTACTTTACTTGTTTATATGTGGCAGCACTGATTTCATAACTGTTCCCTTGCTCATTACATCGTCGCGTGTACTTTGTGCATTGTGAAAATATACAAGTTCTTTTCATCAAAATATAAGTACTCGTCGTTATTATTCCACACGCCCTCAATATATTCTCATCTTACTTTCATTTTCTGTCTCGTACTTCGAAATATTTTAGTTCTCAGGTGTTCAATTTCTCTTTTTTTATAATTTTTATAAAAATATTAGAAAAAAAAATATTTTATTGCACTAATGAGAAAAATCATACGATTGCGTATTCGTGAAAGTAATATATTTTCTTAAAATATAGGATTTTAAAATGAAATTATTTAAATGTGGTGATGTTGCATATTATATTCTATAAAGTAATAGAATTTTTTGTCGACATTGTCTATGAAATTGATATATAAAGTCTGATTGAATGTGAAATTGACACTTTGATCGAACGGCGAACTAACAGATTCGTATTCGAATACTTTTAACGAACAAATTTTATGAAACGATCCGATTCATTTGACGAACCTTTAAGGATCTCTTCTATGAAGTGATTTTGCGAGATCGAGGACATCCGAGGCGCTTTCCCGATTCTACCTTAACGATTGCGACCTTCTTTGCTCGGTATAAATCGATTTCCGCATTTCCATACCGCAGCAGCCTTTAAGCGTATCTTTCCAGACTTGGCAAGGATATGCTTTTATCAGAGATTCCTTGAGAAGCGGCCTTTCTCGCTCGGATAGGTTCTAAAGGAATATGGAAAAGGCACCTTCCCCCTTCACGCCACAAAGGATGACGATGCCATAGAAAATTCTCTCGATGCTAAGCAACCCGTACATTTGTAACCGATTTATTTTATCGTGAATTAACAATGAGACAAGCGGAATGAATTTACTACTTGTTTGCGTGTTACAAATCATACGCAAATTTGTCATGTAACATATAACATTTTACCAATTATTTTATCGAAATTTCGAGACGGTCAAATGATGCTATTGATCCACTTATTTAAGTTTCAATTATATTCTTAACGAATTTTATATTGCGACCGATATTTTATTTATTAATTATATTTATTAATATACGCTGAGGAGGACTCAAAACGAGCTCGAAACGTTCGATTTTATATACTTACATGTTATATGTTTTTGCGATTTTATATTTTTTAAATTATACTAATTCACTACACATGAGTAGATATCGTTCATTGTTTATATATTATATTTGTCACTACATTAAATATTCTATTATATTAACAGTTCTAATATTCTCAATTGCTAACTGACTCCGTTCATACGATATATAACTTGCTCTCTACTGCCTTTAGTTATCTAATTTATTTTTAAAGCCTAATTGTTACTTAAAAATCAAGTAAAAATTGCACTTTTATCTTTTTGTATTGAAATCAATGAAAGTTAACGAAAAAACGCTAAAATTTTTATAAACTTTACAACATTTTTACAAATAAAAAGCATTCCAGTTATTCATACAAAAGGCCGAAGTGTTAAGTTTTTTGTACATTTCAAAAACTTAAATTAATGATTATTATACGATTATTTTTTTACTAATATAAGCGTTCAAAGTCAATTGCTCGATTTTGCTTCTAATCTAAAAAATTCTAATCTTATTCAATCTTTTATTTTATGTCTATTTGCAGTGCGTCACAATATCTTTTTTGCGACGCATCAATTATACACCCACTTATGTAAAATAAACTGTTTTTATTATTATCCTTAAGTAGTTGATAATTTATGTTTTTGGAAGTTGTAAAAAATGAGGCAGATTGCAGGCAATAATTTGCATAATGGATAAGCATTATCATTTTACAGTTCTCCAGTTTGAATTTTAGTCTGTATCTTAAGATTTAACATTCTCCATCAAGAAGGACATCTTTCGTGTGGGTATGTAACTTGACAACCACGTGTAAATGTCCTTTGCTTGGAATATTCACGTCATCGCTGGTGTAATTAATGAAATTTATTTTCTGTCTCTTCCTGGTATCCTATTACACTCGCAGACAATTTCATTTAGTTATACTACAAAGGCACTTGTACGCCAAGAAATTCCAGCTATGTATGAGAGAGACAGTCTTTTATAACTTGTTAAAGAAACTTGTTAAATTTGTTAAATAGCTTATGAAAGAAAAATTTTTAATTAAAAAAATCTTTACATAGTCATACAAGGTCAGATATCAAATTGTCATAATTATTATCAGTACACTTATTAGTGCGTAATTTATTCAAATAGAAGATAAAAAAATATAGATTAAATATTTAAAACGAGATACATGATAAAGGGGCAATGAGGATAATTTGAATTGTAATGCATTTTTATGGCTGGTAGACGAAATAAAAAATGTTGTCAGCATCTTATTTTTCATGTGACGTATCAATATATACCACGAACATTATGACAAGTCAATGTTCGATGTGCTACTGATTGTTGTAGCAGTTTTATGGATTGAAGATAATGCGACACTTTTATTATTACGTAGACATTTATGTGCTTATGCGATTGTGTTTACTTTTGTAAAACACGAATGACTAATAAGGAAACCTCGCGAACTCGGAAGTTCTGATTTTGATGAAATTTTGCACACATGTAAAAGGGTAAAGACGAATTTAGAAATTTTCAGTTGCGGCGGAAAAATGCTTCTAACGGGTGAAATCATTTCTCATATGTGTACATTTATCTATTTAATCATTAATACAATTTTGAAAAAATAATTTTTTTTCAAAGATTTCTGAAAACATTTTTTCAAAATTTTATTAAATAGGAATGTTTTTACCGTAAACTTTTGTATAAAACATATTTTGATATCTTCAATAATTTTTGAGTTATATATATTGAGAAAAACAGAGTACATATGAAGAGTGACTTTTCCTTTCTTAGAATCATTTTTTGAGTGGCAACTAAAAAATTTTAAATATTTTAAATAAATAGATATTTTAAATATCTATTTACCAACCTTAAGGTATGTAAAGTTTCATCAAAATTAGAATGTTCGTATTTGCGAAGTTCCTTTGTTAATTAATAATTTTGAATCCTTTTGTTTCTCTTTTATTATCTGTTTGTTTAAAGAAAGTTGAGTATACTTTATCTCAAGACATTAATCGTGCTCGTTAATTACCGAATCGTTAATTCCCGGAAGTTTCCGAAGTTGTAAAGATGTATGAATTGAGATAAGACAAAATTTCGTACAACCAACTTTGCTTTTTATTTTTCGCGAAAATATGTTTGTTTCAATTATTTTTAATTTAGAAAGGTATCTCTTGCATTAAAAAAGCAATCGAATCGCATTGAATTTAGAATTCATGTGGATATAAATTGGAAGAGAAAAATGACAAGTAACGAGACGATTACGCAATAGCGATCAAATTATTATGTATATACATTTTATATATATAATTTATATTATATATATATATATATATATATATATATATAAATTATTCTTATTTATTCAATTATTACAATTTAGAAATTTAGTTTCATAAATTGAAATAACAGAGTAACATTATACATATATGTATATATATATATATATATATATATATATATATATATATATATATATAGGGTGTCCCAGACTTACCGAATCACCTGTTAATAGTGGATTCCTGAGGTCATTTAGAGATGAAAATCCTAATACCAAAATGTCGAGGCTACAATAGTTTTCAAATGGTAAGAGTTTAAAGTTGACCAATTAGCATGACAAAACTTCACGCACTCAGGCACGTCGCATATTAAAAGTGCCACCGCACTAAATTTAATTATCGACATTGAAATATTGATAAATTATGTATTTAATTTATTGTTAAATTATTGTTATGTAGTAATTTTTATTGTTATTAAAATAATTGTATAAATTTATCTCCTTCATGTGCAGTTAATAAATTTTGGTATTAGAATATCTCCGCAATGACAGAAAATCCTCGTAACCACCCAATTACATTCAATGTCGATGTTGCGCGCGGAATTACGAGGATTTTCTGTCATTGCGAAACTATTCTAATACCGAAATTTATTAAGCGCACATGAAGGAGATAAATTTATACAATTATTTTAATAACAATAAAAATTACTACATAACAATAACTTAACAATAAATGAAATACATAATTTATCAATATTTCAATGTCGATAATTAAATTTAGTGCGGTGGCGCTTTTCATATGCGACGTGCCTGAGCGCGCGAAGTTTTGTCATGCTAATTGGTCAACTTTAAACTCTTACCATTTGAAAACTATTGTAGCCTTGACATTTTGGTATTAGGATTTTCGTCTCTAAATGACCTCAGGAATCCACCATTAACAGGTGATTCGGTAAGTCTGGGCCACCCTGTATATATATATATATGCACACACATACATATATATATATATATATATATATATATATATATATAACGTTACTCTGTTATTTCAATTTATGAAACTAAATTTCTAAATTGTAATAATTGAATAAATAAGAATAATTTATATATCTATATATATGTATATATATATATATATATATATATATATATATATATATATATATTATATAAATGTACATTCTGTATATATATATATATGTATATATATATATATATATATATATATATATATATATACAGTGTACAAAAAGTACCGGGACGGTACAATATCTCGAAGGAATGGGGTATTAAAAAAAAATATTTCAGACAAAAGTTGTATAGTTTCGAGAGGGTCATAAAATACTATTGGTTTGATCTTGGGTAGTCATTTGAAGGTCACGTGAAGGTCACCTTTAATTTCTTAAATGGAACTTACTGTTTTCGATTTTTTTTTAAAGAAACAACCGTATATTTTCTTTATGATTATTATTATGTGCTAAAAAGTAGTAAAATATAAGATAATCGAAAAATTAACATTTTACGAGATATTCATATTTGATGTCAAAATATCGGAACTTTCAAGCCTCATAACTCGAAAAATACTTAATGAAAAAATATTTTATTATAGTGTTTTGGAAAGATCTCCAGGTAATCTACAAGAATATGTAATAAAAAATAGTAAGTTCCATTTAAGAAATTAAAAGTGACCTTTACATGACCTTCAAATGACTATCCAAGGTCAATCGAATGGTATTCTTACCATTAATACATCTTATGGCTCTCTCGAAACCATACAACTTTTGCCTAAAACATTTTTTCTAATACGCCTTTCCTTCGAGATATTGTACCGTCCCGGTACTTTTTGTACACTCTGTATATATGTATATATGTATATATACAAATACAATAATCGCAAACGCAAAACTGCATAACTTCAATAACACAAAATGTTTTATGTTTCCTAACAAAAGTATACAAGATTTAATGCAGTTAAAAAAACTTTTCAATAATTAACTATCTTTTCTTATGACTCTAGTTGAATATGGTTATTTTTATTTGAAGATAAAATCATTGGGTTAAGCTTAAAGCGTAAGAAAATCCGGATTATCATACTGCCGTTGGCGACAGATTACGAAGTAACATCATCGACGAGCGCGGCAGATGGAATGATAATCGATTTTATGCGGGCATAAGTTATTTCGGGAGATAGTAAGAGGATCGGTCGCACGTATTTGCATAATCCGTCAAAAGGCAAGAGTCCGAACTGGAGGAAGGTTGGATGGAAGGTCGTAGGCCGATAAAACAATATCGTCCGCTCCACATCTTTAATAATACCAAGCAAAAGTTGGACGGTCAGTTAGATTTAAGCCTCGTGAATTAATGTTAATGTGCAATTTTGATGGAGATTCGCACCGTTCAATGCACACAGTCATGTGGTGTAGATCGCGATACCGCGCGAAAAACAGACATTACTGTGAGATTAATACATGCACGTCAAACAGGTTTCAACTGGATATTAATTATCCCACTCCGGCACCAATACGTGAGCTATACGTATTGTACGCAATCATATTCCGCAAGCGATCCTGCAGTGCATCTAACAAATACATACATACAGGGTGAGGAAAAAGTATAACCCGTGAGATAAAGTAGAAACCCTGAAAAATTTTGAAAAATATAAGTTAACAGATAAATGTGACAAAAGTTGTATGGTTTCGAGAGGGATATAAGGTAGTGTTATTGATTTAATCTTGAATAGTCGCTTGAAGGTCACGCGAAGGTCACTTTCAATTTCTTAAATGGACCACCCTATTTTTAATTGCATATTCTTGTAACTTACCTCGAGAGCTTTCTAAAACACTATAATAAAACTCTTTTTAGTTAAGAATTTCCTATTTTAAAGTTAATCATGATACTTCTTAATATAAAACATGAAATAAATGAAAAAAATGAATAGATCTTGGCCAGATCTTTTCTCAATCTTGCCTTAGATTCTTTTTCTAAAACTTATATTTTTCAAGATTTTTCAGGGTTCGATACTTCTTTCTCACTCTGTATATCATTGTTGCGTCAATGTTGCACAATCGATCGTCGAAAAACTGATTAACGCAGCCGATATATAGTTTATCTAACTCGTTATTTAATCAAAAGTATCACATCTGGAAATAGGTATGATTTGAGAGGAAAACAAAAGATTCCGTATTGTTCGTAGCAATGAGTGATGTCAGAATGATTTATTGATTGTGAAACAGTAGTGGGTAAGACACGTGTCACGCGAAGTAAGGCGGACTTGTAGTACTAGATTGAAGTTTGCGATCCTTCGAAGCATATACATACCATGCGTTTCGACACGTAACACTTAGGTAAACGAGATATATAGCCAACAAGATGCATATGTTGCTGCTGGGAATACGCACGCTACGAAAGCCATATACATTCATATATACGATGGTAAATTCCCGATGTGCGAGCATATGATGTAAAGCATATACTTATACATATATGCTTATGTAGTATGGTAGATCTATATACTTGTTGCAATGAATGCATCTACGTGACGTTGCGAATAATTGACGAGCTTTTAGAGAACTAATTTTCATTTCGGATGATTGACACGTACGTTTTCATTCGAGTTAACAATGAGTTTCTTTTGCATAAATCTTTTTTGCTTTATGCTAATCGCACACTTTTTAATTTATACTCTATATGTGTATAATATTTATAATGGCATCAAATTATTTGTTAGAAAATATTATTAGAAGAGTATTAAAGTATATACAAATTATTTTTATAGAGTGACTGATAGCGTACTGACTGTTCATATATAATTTTCTTAGATAGATTTTTTTAGATATATAGCCTATATATATTTAGATATATAGCTAAAATATTTACATGATAATCTGTTATTAAGTTTGATTAAATTTTGACTTGACTGGAACCAATTCGATTTATTTTAATCCTTACATAATCGTATCGGATAATGATCACCCGTTAATGAGTTATTGGAGTCATTTCATGAATAAGGCCGCGCCTTTGTTTTGAAATATTTCATCATAGTACGAAGATTAATGAGCACGACAAAGTAAAAACAAAGTGATAACAAAATTAAAAATTGTGCAAAAGTTTCATTATGTCAGTTTCAAAATGTTGACGCAATGTTGCTTTATTATTATTATTATATTAATGAAAATATGCCAAAATATTTTTTTTCTTTTAAGCACGCATGTTGAAATATAGATTAAATTGATATTTTTTATTAAAATAATACATGTATCTATATGATAATGCAAATTATAAATAACAAATGATAAAATTGATATTAATTAAATATAAGAAGACTGAAGCGATTGTATTATTCAAGAATTTTGACTTATGCGAAGGCGCATTATGTTTTAAATATGTGACTTGTTTAAAATGTACAACTTGGACTGGCAATTAACATAATTTATGGACGCTTGAAAAAACTTGATTTACTACTTTTATTTCATACGTAAACATTTTAACCTCGACAAATCTAATTTAATTAATATTGAAATTAACAACGATAATATGTAAAAAGTATATATTATACAAATAGGATATTTTAAAAAATTAAAATTCAGCATTTATGTAGTAGATAGTACACACTAATACTGAATAAAAGAGTCTTATTGTTAATAAACATAGGTTGAAAACTCGGTTTAGAGATATCAATAATTTTATGTATTATTGTATTTACTATCATGACTGATTTATGGGTTTTTACGTATTTCGTGTTTATGAATCGCGTTCTGAATGTTCGCATTCAGATTTTACACATACTTTAGAAATATTTCACCAATAAAATCGTTTAATTGTAAAATGCTTATAATGCAGTTTTTAATCGCTGCTTATATGATGACAGCTGAACGATTTTACTGGTGAAATCTTTCTAAAGTATGCATGGAATCTGAATGAGGACATTCAGAATGCGGTTTATAAACACTAAGAACACGGTCTGTAAACATTGAACGCGTAGAAGTCAATATTAGTAAGATAGTAATATACAAAATTGTTTCTCGACTTATGACTTTTTTACTTATTGTTAGTATTGTGTGTATTATTTACCACATGAATGGTTTTTTTTAAACATCTTGTATATATAATATATTATATACTTGAAATAATAAAATTATTATAAAAAATAAATCTATATTTGTATAGATAGGAAATGAATAGAAGTGAGTAGGGGCATATAATTTTAACTGATTGCAAAATTATATCTATATTTGAAACGTATGCAAATCGAGTCACAATTTGTATGCTGCGAAAATGAATCAACATTTGCAATGGATTGCATCGGAATTACCAATGTAGCTTGTTCCCCATTTGTAATTCCTCTTTAATTACCTTGTATTTTATCACATGTTTTAAAATATATATATATATTTTTTTTTTAACGTTCGCTATAAATATATAAAGAAGCAATTGTATACAGGGTACGGCGCTAGAATTCAGACAAAAAAAGTTTTTTCGACAAAGAGATATATTAAATCCAATATGAAACATAAAACAAAAATATGATACAAAATAATGCTTTTATATACATATTGGTGGTGGATTCTTTATGAACTCCTTTTATTCAATATAACCCCTTTGTACCGTTATTACCCTCTCGATTCGGTCCCCAAAACGCTCGCACGCGGCCTTTAAATGCGCGCGGTCTATGTCCACAAACGCTGCTTCAATAGCGGTCGGGAAGGAAGCTATATTAGAATGTTTCGACTCATTAGTAAATCCAATTCAATAACGCCTAATACATAATAATTGGCTCTCGGATAACGTCGTGTTCTTTTGGTCCAAGGGGTTCAAGTCGGGGCTATTAGAAGGCCAGAAGTCCTTTTGCACCAAATGTCTGGTGTGAACGGGTGCATTGTCTTGTTGTGTACTTCTTGAGCGATCTGACGCACAATTCTTATGCTCACCTTCCAAGTGTATGCTAATTTTCCAAGAGATCCCCGGTCCTTCGAAATCAGCTCTTGAATTCTGTTTATCCGACGTTTTTGTACTTCTCTGCCGCTTATGTATCTTTCTTGCTGGGGTGGCGAATTCTTCTTCAGACTTTTCTGAAATCATATAAACAATAAATAATAAAGTCAGTGCTCTCTTAAATATAAACTATGAAATAGGTTCAAAACGACAAAAGAGAGCAAAAATTAAGTCGTGTTAGACAAGTTAGGTGTTAATTAAACATTCATATAATAATTAAAATGAATTAAGGTGTATTATAAATAGTATCAAAAATGTTAATAAATATTACATATGTCGCACCCTTCAATAATAAATTACTAATAGAGGTATTGTATATCGCACTATCATAACGCAAAACCATCAACGATATCGAAATTACAATTGTTAAGAGAATCTTTATATCACATTTTCATAACTCAATCGAAGATATTTAACCGACAAATGTTACAAGATATTACAAGATATTACAAATCAATTATATAATTATTAGGAAGCGTACGTTTCGAGCTCAATCTTTGAGTCTTCTTCAGCGCAACTAATTAAAAATACAATTATAAAAATTTTTTTAGAACGCGAATATTTAATAATGTATTATGAGTATAAATGTAAAACGTCATTGTCATAGTTGTTAGGACCAACTCTGACAGATGTTTATTGAAGTAACAGACGATCATAATCAACAATGAAAGAAATCACTGACCTGATAATATTGTGTGTGAATATCAATGTTCGTTGATATCTGTAACAGTGGGTGATGTTTTAAATATAATTAATTAGATTATGTAATGATCACTGTTCAATAACTATTATGAAGCTCACTCACTCTTTAACAATATTAGTGGCGGTTGGTAACAAATTGTTGACTCGTATACTGTGGAGTTCACTCGCAAAATGTCAAGGTATACTCCAAGTTTCATGTTTATATGTAATGTTTTCCCACCACTAAATTTTAGGAAGAGAACTAACAATATTGTGATAGACACCTGGTAAATTTTCCGTATCAATTTAGACCTTTCTTTTGTCTTTTGATAAATAGCATCTCAGAGATTAGCTTTTTAGTATAATATGGAGCTTTATCAAGTATTTTGACATTATCTCAGTCAAAATCATGGTCAAGCTCCCGCCTATGATTAGTAATTACAGAATTTGTGTTAGTATTGTGGTGTATATGTCTTTTATGTTCTGTGATTTTAGTTTTTAACTTTCGGGATGTTTGACCAACATATGAGTCCTCACATTGGTTGCAATTAATTTTGTATACAACATTCGTTTTTAATTCCTTTGGGATGGTGTCTTTGTGAATTCTAATTATTTTATTTAGTTTGTTTATGCTATAATGTGCGAGTTTCATTCTTGATTTTTTAGTTATGCCCGTAAATTTTTCTGTTATTCCCTGTATATATGGAATCGTGAAATAAACTGGTTTCACATTATTTTGTGTGTCACTAGTAAGAATCTTATTGTTAATAATAGAACTTAAACGTGACTGGATGACATCAAAAATTAGTTTTAATGGATAATTATTGTTTAACAGGATTCTGATGATCAAATCGAAATTTTTGTTGTGATATTTGGGATTTGAAAGAAAGACTGCTCTGTCTACTAAACCAATGATTATACCCTTTTTTTTGGTGGAGTGGGTGGTGTGAGAAGTAGTTTAGGTATCTTCCTGAATATGTGGGTTTGTGGTACCAGTCAAATATTAAAATATTATTTACCGTCATGATTGATAAGTTTAAGAAATTAATTCTATTATCCTTCTCTATTTCAATAGTAAATTGTAGTCTGTCATGTTGTGAATTGAAAATATTCAGTGTATAATCTATAGAGTTAGAGGGTACAGTCATGATTATATCATCTATGAATCTAAAATAAAACGGGAGATTAAAATATAAAGTGTTCAGAGCTTTCATCTCTAAATCTTGCATAACTATGTCAGCTATAATGGGTGATAATGGTGAGCCCATGGGAGTTCCAAATGTTTGTCTATATATAACTTTATTGAATGTAAAATACGTACAGTTTAAAATCATTCTAATCTCATTTAAAAACTCTGCTTCGGTAAAGTCACAATTATTGCTTAAAAATTGCCATCTATTTGCAATGCTGTCAAGCGCCAGATTTAAAGGAATGTTTGTGAAAAGTGAAGTCACATCTAACGAAATAAATTTCATAACGTCATCCATGTGGGTGTTATTCAACTTATTAACAATGTCATAGCTATTTTTCACATAACTAGGAGGCTTTGGAAAATTATTAACCATGAGTTTATGTAAAAAAAACGGCTAACAAGTGTAGTGGGCTGTTTAAGGAAGATACTATTAGTCTGTATGGGGTGTTTGGTTTATGGATTTTTGACAACCCATAAGCCCGTGGTAATGTGCCATCTGTGAATAATATGGATTTTTATATGGCATTGGAGATGTATCGGCAATTCTTCCATCTGACTAATAGTTCCTTAAAGTAATTAATTTCTTCGGATACCCTTGATCAACAGTTACGACATTGTACAAAAGTATATGATTTTATATACTTATATAGTGCCGCCAGTTCAGCTAAAAAGAACAAACCTTACATTAGTGCCACGTAGCACATCCAGTGGAATTATAATATAGCGAAAATTTCAAATCGAATTTTATCCGGATTTTAGCGCCGCATCCTCTACAATAAATTATATCAATAGCCTATATGCAAATTCAAGTCATACATCTAAGCAATAAGTATCTGAAAGAATTTTTATCTAAAGTAACACAACTCATCTGACAATATTTAGTTTCACAAAATTAATGCGGCAAAATATTAAAAATATTTAATAACATTTTTCCATGTAACATAAACGAACGTACTAAACATCCAAATGAAATAGAGTGAAAGCTTTTTCGTTAAAAGAAATTCCGAGGGATGGTGATTCGAAGCTCGAGTGGTTTCTCCTCACGCTAATGTTAAACAGACCGCGAAGGCACATAGTTCTTCAGAATTTCGTTACCTGAACTTTGTAGAAGGGCCAGTCAGGATAATCTCCTGACGAGTTTCACGGATTGCATCAAGTAAAAAGGATTGGATGTTATGCAGCGCACGTATGTAATTCCCTTTCGATTCATCAAATACGACGAGAGAAATGTACCTCGCTCACTTTGTTCAAAAACAATCGATGTGACGTGGGCTCTTTGTATCAAAGCCTTTGTGGGTACATTTTTTTGCTGATTCGACAAATGTAACTTAAAATTGTTCTCAACTTTATACTAAAAATGTAAGAACGTAAGCAAAAAACAAGTTTAATTTTTAACATTCAAAAACTTTTATTTTTATTACAATTTTATTAAAATTTTGGTCACAAATTTTTTTTTTTTTTTTTTTTTTTAGTTGAAAATCTTGCGATATATAGAGGGAGAGAAAAATTTAACCTGCCATTGCTGTATCTTACTGTCGCATTGTATATTCAGTTCGCATATGAGCAGATTCATTAGCCAGCTCTGTGGAAAAAAATGCATTGCGGATTTTACCTAAAAATCTTATCATTACATTTCACAATCAAAAATTCAGAGAATATCCTAAACTGAATGCTATCTCGATTCATGATATGATCTATTCGCCGGCTTGTTCCCTTGCATTCCCCTGTTTGTTGGTCGATTCTATTCGATTATTCGAGTTGTCACGAATGGTAAAAACCTTTCGCATGAGCGGCAACACAGTACCAGTCCGTTTTGTCAACACTGTTGGCGTTTTTCCCAGCGATCGCGCGCGAGTGATGTGCAACGGCGAAACTAATCGTATAATTGGCGCTATGGTCTATTCGCGTTACGGATTCAAAAGAGAGGAAACTCACAGGGAGATACAAAACCGATGAGCTTCCTTTTTATATCATTTTATCACGACTGATCGTCGTTGTAAACATTGTCACAAAAAATAACGTGTTATCTTTTACAACAAATATTACTATTATTATTTTACAATATAACCGAAAATAACGCGAGACTTTTGTAAAATGCGAAAAGACAAGGTAAAGTGTTGTAATATGAGAAAATAAATATGAAATAAGGAGGAGAAAAAATAAGAAAAAATCTTGGAATTCTGGTTTGAATTTTTAAAAAATATTTTTATATATTTTTTGATATTCCACAGAACCATTATAAAATTATGATTATCAAAGAGTTCATCTTTTATCTTATTGTTAGTTTCGAATGAGAAAAATAGCCAAAAAATTATGAAAATATATTTTGAGAATTTCATAGAGTTAAAATAATAACCAATACATAAAAAGGAATTTTTGTAAAAAAACTTTTTATTGTGTTTTTGCTTATATTCAAAAATATTTTTTTGTATGATATATTTCGAAACAAGGTACACAGAGATATATTACATTCACGAAATATGATCATTATTTGTTTTAACAAAATTTTTTTCACTAAAATATACAGGATGCCGGTAATAATCGCCCCACTTCTCTAGTCTAATAGCTTAATAATTATTACGAAAATCGCAAAATGGTAGAGGACTTTTATGTTCAGTTTGACTTGCTCTATCAGCCCTAGAGAGGTGGGGCGATTATTACCGGACACTTTGTATACAGGGTGACCCATTTTAACTTAGCCACTGTAATATTTCAGTAGGAAAGCATTTTCTGAGAAAATGTTTCGAACAAAAGTTTTAGGATTTCGAGGGGGTCATAAGATGGTACCATTAGTTTGATCTTGAATTTTCATTTGAAGGTCATGTGAAGATCACGTCGATTTTTTTAAATTGCACACTCTATATATTATTACATATTCTTGTAGCTTATCTCGAGAGCTTTCCAAAACACTATAATCAAATGTTTTACCGTGAAGTACTTTTCGAGTTATAAGGCTTCAAAGTTGCAATATTTTGACATAAAATACAAGATATCTCATAAAATATTCATTTTTTGATTATCTTACCCTAATACTTTTATGCACAGAATAATGAGACGAATCAAGTGATGTAATTAAAACACATAGTTATCTTTAAGAAAAAATCTGAATTTGCAACTAGCAGTTACACATTTTTACTTACTGTATAATATCGTTCCCTGAGCGTTTTAAATTAATAGTTTAATAATTATTGCGCAAATCACAAAACGGTAGAGGACTTTTATGTTCAGTTTGACCTGCTCTATCTGCCCTAGAGGTGGGGCGATAATTACCGGACACCCTGTGTATGAGTATACCATCAACAGATGTAACTTGTAAAAATTTAAGTTTTTAAATAAAATTTGAATTTGAATTGCAAAAAGACCCTTATGTAAAATATTTAAAGTGAAAATAGTTTAAAGTCAAAATATTGGCTTCCTGTCCTCTAAAGGTTAAAATATATTTATTTCAACTAATGGCGTGACTCTAAAAATATGTGAGAGTCTCCCTGTTAGGTACTTGCATGCGATTACTGGGAAAAATCCAACAGTTGTAGACAAAACGGACTAGCATTTTGTCGCCATTTTTCTATTTCTTTTAATATTTTTATAGTCTACACATATAATTTTCTAAATATATTATTTTATAATATTTTACTAAATTAAAAAGAATAAATTTTCGCAATTATAATGTATTCGTTGGCAGTGTTAATAGCTATAATTTAAGAAAAAGGTTTAAAAAAAATTTTCTGGCAGATAGCACGATAAAGTTTGACAAACAGGATATTTTGATACAATATTTATAAAGTCTTAAAACGATTTATTCAGCGCTTTAAAAGCACACGATAGGAAATAAAGAAACTAAAGTGCACGGATAAGATATAAGAGCATATTCAGCTTTGAAATGAAGTATTTTATTCGAGATGCGCGCGCGAAGATGTCCGTGAAAACGGAATGCAAATTACACGCGACGTCAAACTCGTAATATTTTCGTGACAAACAAAGCGCTCTAATATATTATATCGTCATATTGCACGATATTTTAATACGTCGCGCCACGCAATTAATCACGTTTGCAGTAACGTGTGTAAATTGCCGCTTAACGAATCCAATTAAATTTCGCTTTTAACGCTCCACTGTCGCGCGAATCATCGACATGGGATACGCTATTATTTCCTCATATCGAAATGGACAAAAATACGAAATGGCAGAATTTTTAACGATTAAATGTCAATTTAACGTATGTAGGCGGTAACAAGTTTAATTTGTGCAGCGAATTACTACAATTTTACGTGCTTATTGAGTCGACAAGTTAATTTCAAATCGCGATTTAGATCGTTACTACAGACCCATTCTAGGACAAAGATATAATTTCCAAAATTGCAAAAAAAAAAGGAAAGAGAAACACGAATAGGAAACGAATTGCCGTTTCGCAAACTCTAGCAGAGAAATAGAGGAAAGGTGGAGCTGGGTATTGAAATACTCTGGAAAAAGGCGCAGAGAAAGAATCGTGCTGTTTTTTCCGAGTTCCGGCACGTGAATTTCCGAATTTACATCAGCAGAACAGACGTGTCTATTGATTCCCAATCGTGAATCGATCGGAAAAAAAGAACGGGAAAATGCGGAATGGGTAAGGGAATAAATCGGTGGTGCACGACGGCAATCCAGTTAATTGAAATCCAGATGCTCTCGTAGTTCGATCTTGCAGCCTGAAATATAGCAAAAATAGTAACAGATTGAATACAACTCTTTGATTAATGGAAATTATTAATTACCGAGATTGATACGTTGATCCACTCTACACCCTCCTCTCCCTTTCTCTTAAGTGTTCTCGCGTTTGTAATTTCCATCGAATTTGCTAGAATTTCATATAATTGATAATAATAAAATACACGATGCGACAGAATAATGACGCATCGGTGTTCAATGAAACAATTGCATTTATGATATTTTATCGGGTAGGAGACAAATGCATTCTGTTAATATATTATAAAATTAATTAAAATTTATTAATTATTAATCCAATAATTATTTTATATTTATTAATTATTAATTCAAATAAAAGCGAACATTTTCTCTCTTGATAGAAACAAAATGTCTTTGTTTATAATTATTAATATTTTGTTCACCAAGTGCTTACGCGTATTTATTTATGCTGAAGCTGAAATTAGAACCAAAGGCACAATTGGAATTATAAATTAGCCATAATTTACTTCATGCCACGGTATATCGAAGCATGTACGATTATAATGTATCGCTAATACAATTACCATTCTAATAACGCAATGTTATTTGGAACATTTATTTGCATAAATAAACAACCGAATGCAGTGATTATTATGGACGTAATGCATAAACCATGTTTACCTTGACCTAAGGTTTTATCATTGTTAAAACAGGAGGAGATTGCTCGACAGATAGAACGGATTCACGTTTTAATCGATAAACGATAAATCTGACAGTCGAACTTTTGACAATATGCGTAGCCGCAAAAATTTCACGACATTAATACTTACGACACACACCTTACATTCCACAACACTTGATACACAGGGGAGTTGTTTATGACGATCGGTTTTTTTGCCATAACTTTACTTAGAATTAATTTTTTTGACATTAATTGTACATGAATCGAAAGTTTAGACTTTAATGAGTATGCTCATCAAAAGTTCATTGGTGTGAGAGTTATAGTTTTCATGTGAGAAAGCCTGGGAGTAAGCATTCAGAATAACGTTGAAAAAATGTCATTTATCACATTAAGGATGTTTAGTACCTATTTTTAAAAATATAGGAATTTAATAAAATTTGCACAGATTGTTCTGATACATGTTCAGAGACTTATAAAAAAACCTGGAGTTGATTCACTGAAGCAATCAAAAGTTATAAGGATTTTAATTTTCAATGAATTTACCCGTCGATATTATTATAAATATAATTATTTTGTGAATCTAATTATAAGTAAAAGTATTAATATAATTATAAATTTGTAAAAAAGAGAGAAATAGTGGAAATGTTTTTTATCAAGAAATTTAACAACACAATTAACCTGCAAAGAGACACTGAAAATCTAAATAATATTTACGACAAGATAATAAAGATCATTTAAAATGTTTTTAAAAATTGTCAGTTCAGTTTTAAGATTCGGTTTGACAAGACGTGTTTCTTTACTGTGTTGGTTTGTCTTATTAATATTTCACATCAGCGAAATGTTTAATTGTTTTTCACGTTTACAATACGTTTTTTACAACCTTTGTTTTATTTAAATGTACGTATTAATTTATTTGTCTTTAATCAACTTTATCACATTTAGTGTCTGTACTTAATTTATTATTATTATGTATTCATTTGTACCTATCGTCCTTTTAGTGACACTTGAAAAGGATCACAACCAGATTATCGAAACGTTGTGCTATTAAATAAAGGATTTTTGGCTAGTTTGGTCGTTTAATTATACTATTGGCTTATAATTATAAATATAATTATTTATATAAATAAGTATAAATATATTTATTTCTGTCCTTTTTAGTCCTTAAATTGATACGATTATAGATTTTCTATCTTATAAAAAACCTGTGATCGTGTTGATTTAAGAGCTAAAATAGATATAATAATAGGAACTTATTCAAAATTTGCAAAAATATAGTTTAAATATAGAGGAAATATTTGATCACATAATTTTGGTCAAGTACTGACTAGTTCAAAAGATATTGAATATAATTTTCTCAATTTCGTCCTATTATCCGAGATGACATATTATTTATTGTGAAAACGTGGCAACATAGCATTCAGCTGAGCCTTCTCTTAACATTTTAAATAACCTTTCTTTTCATCTGAAGAAGTCTCTATATACAAACGTGTAAGCGAGAAGTGACTAGGCCTCATATGTCAATTTGCAATTTCACCAACTTATGAAAAATTATCATGTTGCCACATTTCTTTCTTCTCGGAGAAATGACAAATTGTTAAATTTATCAAAGAAATAATTAAAAATCTTCTATATTTTGTCATTATTCACTATTATAATTTTTATTCTAACATTTTAAATTATTCTGTACGAGTAAATTCTTTTATTTTTATAATTCAAATTTTGTGCTGTAATGTTGAAATCGAGGTACCGTCAATGATACAAGTTTCTCATTATAATTTAAGAAACTACGAAAAGAAACTACGAAGAAATTACGAAAATTCTTCGAAAAAAAGCAACAGAAGTTTGAAAATACATTTCTACACTCTAGCTATGAATAAATAATAAAATTTTATGCAATCTTTATAATACTCATATATTAAGATATATGAGAAAAGCATATATTCAATTTCGACTGCTTTTTGCTCCGATTGTAGGTGCTAAACATCCTTAAGAGTGTTATTGTTATAGAGTATATAGAGTATTATAACAGGAAAATTGGATATAATCTTAAAGTAGAAGTTTTATACTATTGTATATAAAAAAAATTATTATAACTTCTTGCATTGCAAAAAGTTGAATTATTCAGAAGGATCAAAGTGACATATTTTTGTTACTTTTTTCTTGCGAATTGCTTGGTTTTGCGTATGTTTTGAACCAAATAAATGAACAATAATTTCAGATAATTAAAATTTGTCTTTTTATTTTAAAATGTATACATTTTTATTAAAAAGACGATAAATTTTTGGAAAAACTTTTTATAAACTTAAAAAAAAATTCTAAAACTTTTAGGAAAAACTTTAAAAGTTTAAAAATTTTATAAAAAAACTTTTAAAACTTTTAAAAAATCTATAAACATTTAGAAAAAACTTCAAAAAATCCATAAACCACTTATATTTCGAAACAGTTAGTACACATGGGTATATATCGACTATCGATCCCAGAACACACGTTTAAACCTTTGAGTCACGAATTTTTCTAATTGTCAGTATTTTATAAAATTTGGTATATACGGGGGTCGCTGATTACGAATCCATTGTCAGATTTTCAAAATTCAAGATGGCGGATCCAATATGGCAAACGAATTTTTACTTCCGTCATATTGGATCCCTATATTAAATTTTGGAAATTAAATTTTTTTTCCTTTAGAGTCAGATTCTGCGATCTAAAAAAACCTTCAGAGAAAAAATTTAAAAAAGAATACAACTGTTACTTTCAATTTAAAACAAAATATTGTTTTTTATATATTTCTTTATCAAAAAAAAGGATTTAACAAAAAAAAAAACACGGAAAATTCTAAAAAAATTCTGAAAAATATTTTGGAGTGTATTAAGATTATAAAAAAATTGCCGTATTTATTGTCATAATAGATTAGTAGAAAATGCATTTTTTCGTAAAAAAGTACTAATTTTGACTGTTTGTTTACATATGGTATTTTTGCAATTAACAATTAATGACTGTTCATATTTTTTTTTACACATATTGATGTTCTAGAGACTCTGTAGAAACAAAAAATCCGGTATTTGTTGATAAAAAAGTAGTTACAACAATAAAAAACTACGAAAAAAAGGTGGATTTCTGAGTGATCCGCTGTGACTCAAAGGGTTAACAAAGAGTAAACACGTTTTACTCAGTAGCTAGCGGCAGACTAACTATGGGACTTGCAGATTCTTGTAGGCGCGTCAGTTAAGTTTTTCTGCTAGATAGCGTGAGGTCTAAACTCATTTTTTAAATGTACAGCATTAAAAAAAAAATTGGGTTGGAATCTACCCCTGTGTACCGTAAGTGTTAATGCTAATTGTTATTACACGGAACAAGGTTGTATTTTATGCAACATAATGTTTAATGAAACATTCACACAAACAGTTGTTTTTGAAAACATGTATATGTATATTTTTTGAAGTATATATGGAATATGCTAAATACAAAAAGTGACAAAAGTAATTTCAATTTTCAAAAAGAAATAATGAAAATGTTCCGCCTGAAAGGTGAAATCGTATTTCCCTGAAAGGCGAATTTTTCACAGACCGATTTAAATGTTTAATTAAGTAGTTGGCTCTGAAACTGTACTAGCTTTTCAAAAATTATCTTTGATTGATAAAAGTGCGTTTTTCTGCAATTTTCTCCAACACTATATTGTTGTTTTTAAAAGCAAATGTGTTGTTTTAATGTACACACTGTGAAACGATTCACAAGTACAGTTTTCTATTGAATGTTAATATATATACAATATATGTATATACAATACGGGAAACGTCTTTATAATGTCATTTATTTAATAATAATAAAATTTAATTAATAATATTTATAATATTTGTTAATTATACCTATTTAGCCTTGTTTATATTAATCTTTATTACATAATAATGTTATATAACAATATAATAATGTAATATTATATACACACACGTACGCACGCACGCACGCATATAATATATGTGTGTATATAAACGTAAATATTATATTTTTAATTAAATGACATAAAAATTCGCGATTTTTTCAAAGAAAATATCGTTAAAATTAAGCGAGCAAATAAGATAAAACTATGTATATATATGTACATACTGATGCACTCCAACTTTTTGAAACTGCATTTAATTATTACATTAGGTTAAGTAGAAGGCGATAGTGATGAGAAAAAAACGAACACGCTTTTTATTCTTCAACATTACGAGAGTTTTAAGAAGGTTGCATTTTCACAACTATTTTCTAGAGAAGTTGGCGCCACGTCATAAATAAAGTTCCTCTCTTACCGAATCATTTCAAGCCGAGAATCGGCTTATTAATTCAGTCGAGCTGAACGGAGAATTTCAAGAGCAAAGTTTACGTAGAAGCGCGCGCTAGTAGTAGTTTGAGCATTTTGCCCGGCGAGTAAATCCGGCCAGTTAATACAATATGATATTAAATAAATTTCGTTATTCATCACGACATAATTGATAATTGGAATGTACTATTCGGAACAGGTTAAACTATGTATTTCATTTAGTCTCAGCAAAGATTAAGTTTTAATTAACGTCAGATACAATCATTTTTTGAAGAATTTGTTAAAACCATATATAATTTATGAATTGATTGTTTATACAAATTTATATGACTAACAAAATAATTGCAATTTATCGCTAATGGCAAATATTAAACACTGATTTTTTTTGGTCACTTTGAATTAATGTTTTATCAGTGTCAGATACAATCAGTGTCTGAAAACAACGAAATATTCCGCAAACTAGAAATGAATTTAAAACTGTAAAAATAATATGAGTTATTAAAAGAAATATCATTAATCGTCCTTTGCATGTACCGATTTTATTCAATATTTTCTTTACTTGCGCACAATTCAATCGTCCTTAAAAAAACGTAAAAAGCATAGATATAGCTGAAATTAACCAACATTTAAAGAATAGATAACAGTCGTAATAAAAAAGCATAATAAAAAAATTATTGCTGCTTGTGCAGTTGATTGATGCTTAATATTAAATGTATATAAATTCAATAATTATCATTAAAAGGAAAAACACAGCAATAGGGAAATATTTATAAGAGCGACGAATATCGATTTATTCATAGCCGTGCAATCATCTTATGAAGATTCGTTAGATTGCATAAGGATGTTTGTGATGTGTGAATGGTCAATGATTAATATTTAATCTGCTTTAATTTGACTTATCTCGCACAAACTGAATGACAAAAAAACATATAAATTTCCTGCAGCCACATCAAGAGAAACAAATTAATTCGGCATTCTCGTTGATGCGTAACGAAGTTTACTTGCGGCAAGAAATTTTGCGGACTAACTGGCTGGAATATTTACGAGGCAGACCGAATAGAATTAATTATTTACGGACAAAATTTCTGAAACTTTGGACGTGTTGACCGAAAAAAAAGAAAGAAGATTCTGCGAAGCGAGATTGTTCGCTCGCGGTTTTAACGCAATTTTGTTTTCAAATATGCAACAAAGTTACGAAGTTATTCTGATGGGACGCTTTCATGGTCTGATTTTATTTTCGCTAAGATTTCATTGTATTTGCATTTTTGTTTAATCGAGACATGGCTTTATTTTTTAATTTTTTCCTTTTACAATTTCGTTTATAAATCACTAAAAAACGAATGCTTAGAAAACTCGACGGTCATTAAGCATAAATTATAACTTGATCAAAGTTTCTACCATACCACTGCAACAGCTGCCGTGACAAATAACAGTCGTGAAATGTTGAAACTGTATAATAGCAGTACAGTGCGTCTTTTACACGAAAAATCAGCGAAATAACTTTTCTGTCTCTTCCTCTCTCTCTTTTTTTGTTAATTTCTTTCGTTGGTGCTTATTTCGTTAAGTATAGTTTAGGGCGGAGCGAAAAGTGGGTGGTAAGAAAAACCGAAATTGTTGTCCACGTGTCACAGACAGGAAACAGAAGCAACTTTTATCACAAATACTTTGGCCGAGACCTCGTCTACTGTAAATGAAATGGGGGAAACAAAGTTTCGTCTGAGCTTCGGAATCGCAAGAGCTAAGAACGTTTTTTAAATTGAGACCCGAGAAAGTTTGCAGGCAAGCTCGTTGAAATGTTTACGCGTAACTAGAAAAATTGATTGTCTCTTCCGTTACATAATTCTTTCATAAAGAATCGTTTATGTTATCGTGAAAATATCCAATGTTTCTTCAGTAATAATAAGTTATTTAGCAACTCTTTGTATAATAGAAATATCATTTATCGTTACAAAATTAATAGGTACTTAAATAAGTTTTTGCCGTCTTTTTGTTAAATAAAAGACATTTGTTTCAATAGAAAAATAAAGAATATTTTATTCAAAATATTTTCCATCGTTAGCTATAAGCTTTTTCCACTTTTCACGTAATAAGTGGATTCCGATAGAAAAAATCTCGTTCTTTTGAAGCGATCCAGTCATTAAGAGAATTTTTGATATCTTCATAAAAACTGAAGTGCTGCTGGAAAAGGCCATGCTGCATTGATCGAAACAAATGGATAATCTGATGGAGCATAGTCTGGTAAATACAGCAGGTGGGATAACACATCCCATCCAAACAGTTCTAACGTTTCCTTGATCGTTTTGCAATGTGTGGTCTAGCATTGTCATGTTGAAAAATCATTTTGTCATGTCTTCTGGCATATTCCGGATGTTTTTTTTTCAATTTTCGACTCAAATTGACTATTGACAATTCTTTAAGTGTTTGACATGAATCTTCATCGCGTAATGCTTCCAATTCTTCATCTTTAAACTTTATTGGTGCACCAAAGCGTTCTTTGTCTTTCACATCGAAAACATTATTTCTAAATTGTTGAAACTAATCTTTACAAGTTCTTTCAGATGGAGCATTGTCACCATAAACTTCCATGAACAAACGATAACTTTCAGCTGCACTTTTCGTTAAAATAAAATAATGATGTAAAACCTCCCGCAAATGTTGTTTTATTGATACCAAATTTGACATTTTCAATGCAATAAAAAAATTGTTGTTTACACTTCAACCAAATGTCGTATATTAAATCTTAAAACTTATTTAGAGTACTTTCATATACATGTGTCGCCATTTTAAATTACATACAAGTAAAACTAGTTACGACATTTATTAGTAAATGGCAAAAACTTATTCAAGCACCTAATATTTCCGAAATGATAATAGTTTATGATTTTAGTGTGAACTTCGACAATCTCGTTTGACATCGTCTTCGTTTGTAATATCAGTAATGCAAAGAAAATACGCATGCACTTGTCGATAATTATCGGCCCTCTAATTGACATCCTGTACGATAAATTGGACGACCAGAGTCAATCTGAATCGAAATTCGATAACGCGTTTCTCCCGATAACCGATAATCGGCTGGCGATCCTGCGATCATCGTGAATTATTCCGACATTCCGATACTCCGGTCATTAATCTCATTTGTTATCACGAGAAACAGTCGTGAATTGTTTCGTCTGATTGTTAAATAACTGATTGATATCCTATTGCAAGATTGATTTGATATATTAACGCACACGTGTTGTGCACTGTTTTTTATTAATTTAATATAAAATTCCTATTATTCTTAAAGATAACATCAAATATTATCAGATAAAATCAACTGTATGTTATGTCAGTTAACAAATTGAATGTTTATAGCATAATGATCGTCATTTCATCAATATCATGATATTATATTCCAGGTAGGTATTAATTATTGATTACTATTTACAAGCTATACTTGCGTGATAATGGCTAGTTACGCAAGCTGCCGTGTGCAGAATACAGACGCACTCGAGGGGCATCGTTCGTTAAGCAATTATCACGGACGTTAGACCGGCCGGATAACAGATGTCAAGTTCAGGCTAATCGTTCAATTAATGTGTCTTGAACACGGTCACGATTTCTCACTTGGATATACCTGCATTACGTTTTTTCCACATGGTTGAAGTCAATGAGTTTGTCGACTTGGATGCAATAATAATCCGAGATTCTCTCGTAACGTCGGTGCAGTACTAATGTCACGCAAATCTTACTTAATTATTTTTTAAAATAATTTCATGTCCAGCATATTATCTATAAAACATCGAAGTATCAAAAAAATGAAAGTTCGAAGAAGTTTATTTTTCTGTCCAATGAGCTTTCGTTAAAACTGGAATTGTTTCCATTCCTTTCGTTTGTTACACAAAATGAATTGTAAGTGAGATTTCACGAACTTGTTAACAATCAATTTGCAACACATATGTTTTTTCATTTAAATTTATAAAAATTTATAAAATTTAATATTAATTTAAATATATTAAATTTATAAAAATATACAACATATAAATTATAAAATTTTATAAAAATTAATTTATATAAGTTTGTTTAAAGCTTTTTCAAACTTATATGCATTGAAAAAATTCACAACAAAATGTTATTTATTTAGTGTGCGGTTCTGGCGCAGTGAGTTGAGCGTCTGCTCACTATGCCTAAGATCTCGGGTTCAAATCCGAACAGAACCATTTTTATTCGATTTTATTTGATCGCCACCTCTCGGAAGGCAATGGCAAAACCACCGAGAGTATCTTGCCGCAAAAAAACTCCCTCTATCTAGGCCGTTCGGAACTGGTATTAAACAGTAGGTCCCTATGACTGCAGATAAGACGCTCTCTGCGGTCATACGCTAGAGGTAACGGAAAGGGTTTTTGGAAGGAGGTGTAGAAAAGGATGAAAGGGGTTGGTATACCTGAAAAACACCCCGGCAATCTCGAGGGAAGTCCGGTATATGTCCGTTATCCGCTATGTTATTTGTTTGATGAACAGATGGGACAAATAAATAGTGTCTCGTGTTTTTTGCGAAAATTCCGACAAAAGTCTCGAGACGCCATTTATGGACGATGCACTTTTTAATTCGCGGTATTTGAGTTCTAGTTCGGGCTATTATATGCTCAGTCGCGATACCTGGAGCTCGTAAATAATTCCAATGAAATTGCACTCTCATAACAATATGAAAGATGCGGTAATCCCAGCGCTCATAAAGCGCCCCCTAGCGAGTGTCCGTCGTGGAAGAAACGACTTTTTTATCTTTTTTTTTTATCGTGCAATTCTTATCGTTACTGACAGCAAGTTCATCTACAATGCAAAACTTCAGAAAGTAACCGTCTTATCGTTGTATATCAGTGGTTTAATTCCGACTATTACCTTAATTCGTCTTCAGTGGACTATTAATTCTTTGTTAACCTCCTCTATTTAGGACTTTTTGGCGTTTAACGTGTGAAAAAAGTTATTCTTAACAATTTATTTGATAAAAGTTTTAGTAGACATTTTTGTTTCATTAAATTTTCTTTCTTTCTTTTCTCTGCTTAATTGTCGGTGTCTTTCATTTTGCTGTATTTAAAATAAAAACTATATATTTTCATGTCTGTTTTATGCAATTATTCATACAGCAAAATACTTAGCAACTTTTATGCGAAGAAAAAAATAGAAATAACATATATCTTGAATGCGTGTTTTTTTTTAAGCGCGAAATACTTTTTATGAGTTTATAACGATGCGAATGTTTTGAATTTTTATCACAGTTGCTTAAATGAAACAATATTATAGCGAAAATTATAAAAATAAAGTTACAGATTTAATTTTTCTTTATTAGCGATAATGTAATTAAATACATAATTTTTTATTATCGCGCACCGAGTTATCCAAGACTTGATATCCTCGTTTGTACATGAAAAAGACAGTTGCTTTTAATGTTCGCACTTTGCGTTGAGAAATTTCACCCCTCATGCCGAGGGAATTGAACGTGTCACAATGGTTATATCGCACCTACGTTCTATTTGAGCCCACAAATGTTCTTTCTTTAGCGACAAATTGAACATTTTGTAGAGTAGGGTTACCATGAGTTCTATCATACTCTTGTAACATTTACCTTTGATACTCCATAAAAGTTAAGTTTCATATATATAAATCAGATACTACATTTGCGCACTCGTGTGTAATTTGATATTTCATTATCGTTCCGTTAACTTTTTTATTTTTTTATATCCTTTTATTGTATTTTTTATTCCCATTTATAGCATCATACTTATTGTCAGACAAATTCTTGAATTTGCATCCGCAGTTATTCTTATTTATTTACAATGCAGATTATTAAATTAATTCTTTAAATATAATTACTTATTTAAATAAAATTCTACTATTTACAAATTTATTTAATTGCAATAGAGAGATACAAAGAGAAATACAATTATCAAGGAAATACAGAATATGCTTTGTTAAATTATGACAGACAAATAATAATAATTCGATATTATCGTAGCAGCGAATGATTATATTGAAAATGCCAGAAAGTAAATTAAATCTTTGAACGACAAATAATCTATGAAATAATCAATTTAATCTAGTGATAGAGGAATTTCACAACATACGTATGTATATGATGTGGCTGCACAAATGTGGAAATACGTCAGGCGTATTTGGATTATGATTGCTTACACGTAATTAGAAGTTGTTTAAAGCGGCTTTGCCGCAAATTTACATGTGCATTGACATTGGTAATAAAGCTCAGCATGCGCGTGATATATCGACGCGCTGTCACTAAATGCGAATGTAATTATCGGAATTGGCAACAATAAAACTATAGCAAATACTAGGAGCCGCAAGCGTTGATGAAATTGATAATGACCGTCAATCTCGTCACAATGTGCTCGAAAATACATAATTAATGATTTAATGTTACTTATGCAACGTATATATTGATTTAATGCTTTAAAAGCACATATTACTCGGCATATGTAATTATTTTAATTTAAATTAAAATATGTAATTTTAATCTGAAGAAAAGATAATAAGAAATATGTTTCAGCAAGTTCAAAAAGTTACTTTCATCTTGCATATGTAATACGCGTTCAATTGTATGTATAATATTACTATAAATATGTGCACGTATAAATGTGTACGTAGAATACTTATATTAAAAATTATATCCGATATCTATATTTACGTCTGTGATAAGAGTGAAATATGTTTTGACATTTTGTTGATATAATTCTACGAATGTAGAACTGCTCGATCAGTATTTTGATGCAAATTTCCCGTTGCTACAAATAAAGTTAATCTTAAATCAACGTCTATAAATAAGATCAAAAAATCTGAAAATGCATATATGCAGTGATTGGTTGTAATCGAATACCAAATGAAGATTAATTGAAACGCAAGATAACAATTTGACAATAGAAATATTTTTTTCAACGATAGAGGAAAACTAACAAATATTTATAATTAGATAGACTTTAATCTTTCTCTCTAATATAAATTACAGATTTTAATTCTAAAAAAATATACTTATTTATCACATTTGTCATATTAAAAAAATGTGCTATATTTATTTCTATGGGATGTGTGTAATGAGGAAAGAATTTGTTTAATAATAATTCTTTTCTACATCTACAAATCTCCACGAAAATTATTTGAAAATAGAAAAAATATGTATAAGTATAGTAATTTTATATAGAATATTATTAATTTTATATAGAATATTATTTAATTTTATATAGAATATTATATTATATAATGTTTTAAATAGAAAATTTTTCTCTCCTAGTCAAAATATCCACATTTCTCAACTGATTGTAAATGAAGATCGACCTGATAGCTTACTACAAAAAGCTTTCAGAAAGTTCATATTTATTTGATCCAAATAATCAACCGAAAATAACAAATCAATGCCCATTGCGGCTGCATTGCCTTCATCAATCGCAAATTGTTAATGTATAATATGATTACAACGTTATCGGAAATATCTCTTTTTATTTTAAAAAAATTTATTTCAGTTTTTTTTTAAATCATAATGATATCATTCGTTATATTTTTGGGCAAAATATAGGGTTTTGATTACTTTCGAGTTAATATACTATAAATTATCAAGGGTATCATAAAATTTTTCAATTATTTGCAATTACAATCTGAACAGTTTAAAGAACGATCAGAAAGACAAATATCAGTAGCAATTGGAATTTTGACTCGCCTAAAGTGAAACGTCTGTCTGTTATCCGGAAAATGGAATATTTGACAAAAGTAAAGGCGGGAAAAGAGTGATAGTGAATTGACATAAACTCGAGGGATCTTTGACATAGGAAAAAACGGGTTATGAGAACAATTGCCGGGTAACCGAAAGAAAAGCGTAGTCTTTACCAACGATCGATGGGATCGTTTGCCACGCTGTCTTTCGCTGTCGATCGCGTGCCACTTTTACCGGAAAAGTCGAAAAATGTCGGCGGCAATGCGTTTTTTAGACGAGCAGATAATGAGAGGTCGGAAAGGGGATGATGGATGGCTGGAGGAAATGATGCGAAAATGGAAAATTGTGATCGGACAATTCGACGACGCGACGCGATTCGGCGCACTCGAAACTACGAGAGACGTCGTTTTAATGAAAGCAACCGAATGAAAATGGAAATTGCAATTGTGTTCCACTTCAGTAATTGCAATTATTGCGTTGTCTGTTAATTAACTCGGCATAGTTTTGATAACGTTTCTAATTAACCGTTATCGCGCGACAGATCTTTGAACTTTCGTATGCGTGAGATATATGTGTAATAGGTCCAATATAATTTCAAGGTGAAATATATGGGATATTCTTTATTAAGCAGATCACCCGCCGTTCCAAAATTGTATTCGACATAGAGAGATCATCTTGCACATAAAGTTAGTTACAGGCATAAGCTATCGAAAGCCATGGGGCTTTTTAAAAAATTTAAAATGGCGGATATAAAAGTTCAAAATGTAAAATAATTTACAAATTTTCTTCAGTTTTGCTTCCTAAGGGTTTCCGAGGATGCTGATTATAAATCTGTCATCAGAAATATTAAATTCAAGATATCTATTGCTTATTATTTTCATTTTCAATACTACTGTAAAGAGTAGTTGGATGAGAGAAGACACATCAGAAATCAATGCTGTTACATAGACAGTCTCAACCTTGTAAAAATGCAGAGAGCTTTTCTTTCCTTTATTTTGCATTTTCATGTCCGCCATTTTGAATTTCTAAATTTTACAGCAGGTTGATAATTAGTATCCTCGAAAACCCTTAGTAAGCAAGACTGAAGTAAATTTGTGAACTATTTTACATTTTAAACTTTTATGTTCGCCATATTGAATCCACCATTTTGAATTTTTCAAAAGGCCACATGGCTTTCGATAGCTTATGCCTGCAACTAACTTTGTGTGCAAGATGGTCCTTCTACGATGGTCGAATACAATTTTGGAACGGCGGGTGATCCGCTTGACAAAGAATGCCCCATATATGTTTTATTTTATGTTAATACAACCTTTTCTTGTAAGTTAATATCCAATAGACGTGCGAAAACAGAAAGATAGGTAAGTCAAGATAACAAGCATATCATGTTCACGTCAATAATAAGTTTCTTTTAAATTTTAAATATATTGCAAAATATACAAAATAATTTAAAAGATATTTTTTTTTAATTAAATTATTTTATATACAAAGTGCGGCGCTAAATTCAAACAAAATTCGATTTGAAGTTCTCGCTATATTATAACTCAGCCGGATGTGCTATGTGGCTGAGTATATGAACTAATGTATATGAACCCACCAATATAAAAGTAGTGTTTTGTATGTTTCATATTGGATTTAATATATGCCTTTTTTGAAAAAACTTTTTTTGTCCGGATTCTAATGTCGCATTTTGTATATATTGTAAAATTATTATATTAAACAATTTAATTGTTTGCTCTTAATCTCTATACATATTTAATCTTTCAGCAGTGGAGAAATAATGAAATTACCATATTGCCGCAAGATATAAGATTGCTTCAAATTTATTCCTGAAGCTGTTTCAAAGTACGATAAACATAAACAGTTTTACGTCGCGTCGCGAAAGCTATCTCACTATCTTCTGAAACAACCTTTCGATCTACAATTCAAATTTGTTATATTTGCAATTAAATTGTAACTTCCGCAATATTTAACATCTCGAAGAGTAAAGTCGATGCACCGGCGAGTAAATCAGAAATGTGCGGAAACGAAGAGGAAAACCAGACGGAAAATTTTGTTTTCTTCCTTATCCGCGAATGTCCATTTCGCGGAATACTTTCCCGTGGGAACGGTAGCAGGGGGACGATAAAGGCACAAGGAGAACAATTTTAACCCATTTCCTTCCGTTCCTTTTGTCGCTGCAACGTGCACACCGTTGCCTTTCTTCTTGTTCACCTGAAAGGCATTTTCCACGTGTCGTTTCGCTCGGCCATCCACCACATGGGATTCCGCTTGATTTGCTCGTCTTGATTCAATTAACGATAAGTTATCCGAGTCTTCTTGCGACATAGTAAAGGAAAAACGTTGCGAGAAATAAAATTGTTTTTGAAATATATGAAATGACGATACGCATATATTGCAATGAATTGTTTGCCATATATTTCTTCATTATATTTATTCGATTTTGTAAAAATAGATTGGACTCGAAGAGCCGGACTGTTTTCTGTATTATCGTGAAATTTTTATTTTCCCCGATCTCACAAAGCATTTATACGAACATGCTCTTCTACTCTGTCTAAATAAAATAGATTTTTGTAAGAGAATTTTAGATTTATATTGTCTTCATCTTAACATGTGAACATAGTAAAATAAACGTAAAATGAATACTGAAGACTCTACGTAAGAGAGGGCTTGTTGTAATTTCCTATCAGGAAAAGAAAACAGAACGAGAAGCGAAATAACATTTTCTTATTCGCAAAGATCTGTCGAGAGAAGCTTTACCCGATCAAACTCCAAGAGAGAAGAAGGAAAAAGATGAGATTGCTTTAACGTACTTTCGTTTCTTATGTTTCACCGTGCATGTGGACACATCTCGATGTCAGTAGATGGATCTTCTCATTTTCTCTCAATTGCTATTGTGTATCAAAGATTAAAATGAGAACATAAAAAAAAGCTTATAAATGAAGCAAAAATTGTGTCACAAATTTCAAAAAAAAGTCAGGGTACCTATAAAAGTGAGATATATTATTTAAAAAAAGAAAAAAAGAAAAAAAACAGCATTAATACAACATCATAATTGAAATTAATGTCTTTGTAGAAATCGTCCCAATAATTTGACAAAAATGCATGGAATTTTAGAAATTTGTTACTTTTATTATAGCGGTATGTATCTTTTTTTAAACGTAACACATTTTTCCTTCGATAAAGTTTGAAAAAAAGTTAAGCTAGATATTAATATCTATTTTAATTTTTAATACTTCAAATACCTCAATATATTTTTTTTATTTTATATTTCTATAGGTATAGTTGCAACAAATAAACCATTAGAGAGGACAGAAAGATATGGATGTTCGATGGAAAAAAGAGGTAAATTGAAGCATGAGTGTTGAATGAATTCAGTTCATGTTTCTATAAAGAAAAAAAGAATATTGCTGTTTATTTTTTATATTTGTAATATAAACAAATTCTAGAGGTATATATGTATCTCGTGATATGCTTTATAAAAAAATGACCTTATTGAAACAAATTATTAAAATTCTTGATTGCGTAATTTTGTTACTCTGTTTGTTAGTTACATACGAATTTAAGTGCAATTTTTTTATTAGTATTAAATGTTTAGTATAATTAACAATCTAATATATATACATACATATATATATATATATATATATATATATATATATATATGTATATATATATATATATATAATTTATTAAATAAGTTAAAAACGGCCATAGAGAGCAAAAATTAAGTCGTGTTAAACGAGTTAGGTCTTAATTAAACAATCATATAATAATTAAAACACAATAATAAGGTATATTATAAATAATATCAGAAATGACAATAATTATTACATATGTCGCATAATCTTCAATAATAAAATTACTAATAGCGGTGTTCTATATCGCATTATCATAACGCAAATCAATCCTCATATCAGAAATTGCAAATGTTAAGAGAATCTTTATATCGCATTTACGTAACTCTACTCATACGAAGATATTAAACCAACAAATGTTAACAAGAAATTACAATTCAATAATATAATTATTTGGATGCGTACGTTTCGAGCTCAATATTTGAGTCTTCATCAGCGCAAAAATTAAATCACAAATATAAAAATTTATAAATTAAAACGAGAATATTTAATAATGTGTTATGAGTATAAATGTAAAACGCTATTGTCTTAGTTGTGTAAACCTACTCCGATAGATGTTTATTACAGACGAACATAGTCAACAATAAAAGAAACCACTGACCTGATAATATTGTGTGTGAATATCAATGTTCGTTGATATCTGTAAGAATGGGTGATGTTTTTAATATAATTAATTAAATTATGTATTGATGATCACTGTTCAAAAACTGTTATGAAGCTCACTCACTCTTTAACAATATTAGTGACGGTTGGTGAACAAATTGTTGACTCATGTACTGTGGAGTTCGATCGTAAATGTCAAGGTATACTACAAGCTATATGTTTATATGTAATATTTTCCCACCACTAAATTTTAGGAAGAGCGCCAACAATATCGTGATAGACAGCTGGTAAATTATCCGTATCAATTTATAAATTTAGACCTTTCTTTTGTCTTTTGATAAATAGCATCTCAGAGATTAGCCTTTTAGTATAATATTCATCAAGTATTTTGACATTATCCCAGTCAAAATCACGGTCAAGCTCCCGCCTATGATTAGTAATTACAGAATTTGTGTTAGTATTGTAGTGTATATGTCTTTTATGTTCTGTGATTCTAGTTTTTAACTTTCGGGATGTTTGACCAACATATGAGGCCTCACATTGGTTGCAATTAATTTTGTATACGACGTTCGTTTTTAATTCAGATGGAATGGTGTCTTTGTGAGTTCTAATTATTTTATTTTATTTGTTTATGCTATAATATGCGAGTTTCACTCTCGAATTTTTAGTTATACCTCTGAATTTTTCTGTTATTCCCTGTATATATAGAATCGTGAAATAAACCGGTTTCACAGCATTTGGTGTGTCACTAATAAGAATCTTATTATTAATAATAGAATTTAAACGTGACTGGATGACATTAAAAATTAGTTTTAATGGATAATTGTTGTTTAACAGGATTCTGATGATCAAATCGAAATTTTTGCTGTGATATTTGGGATTTGAGAGAAAGACTGTTCTGTCCACTAAACCAATAATTGTACCCTTTTTTTGTTGGAGTGGGTGGTGTGAGAAATAGTTTAGATATCTTCCTGAATATGTGGGTTTGTGATACCACTCAAATATTAAAATATTGTTTTCAGTCATGAATGTTAAGTCAAGGAAATTAATTCTATTATCCTTCTCTATTTCTATAGTGAATTGTAATCTGTCATGTTGTGAATTAAAACTATTAAGTATGTAATGAATAGAGTCAGAGGATACAGCCATGATTATGTCATCCACAAATCTAAAATAAAACTGGGGATTGAAATTTAACGTGTTCAAAGCTTTCGTCTCTAAGTCTTGCATAACTATGTCAGCTATAATAGGTGATAATAGTGAGCTCATGGGAGTTCCGAATGTTTGTTTATATGTGACTTTATTAAATGTAAAATACGTACAGTTTAAGATCATCCTGATCCCATTTAAAAACTCTGCTTCGGTAAAGTCACAGTTATTGCTTAAAAATTGCCATTTATTTGAAATGCTGTCAAGCGCCAGATTTAAAGGAATGTTAGTGAAAAGTGAAGCCACACCTAACGAAATAAATTTCATATCTTCATCTATGTGGGTGTTATTCAACCTATTAACAATGTCATAGCTATTCTTCACAAAACTAGGAGGCTTCGAAAAATTATTAACCATGAGCTTATGTAAAAAGACGGCTAACGAGTGTAGTGGGCTGTTTATGGAAGATACTATTAGTCTGTATGGTGTGTTTGGTTTATGGATTTTTGGCAACCCATAAGCCCGTGGTAATGTGCCATCTGTGAATAATAGGGATTTACATGTGGCATTGGAGATGTATCGGCAATTCGTCCATCTAACTAATAGTTCCTTAAGATTAGAGATTAATTTATTTGTCGGATCTTTCTTCACTGTTGTGTATGTCGTTTCGTCTGTAAGTAAAGTTTCTACTTTGTTGATATAATCATTTTTGTCGAGGGCTACTGTCACGTTTCCTTTATCAGCTCTAGTAAGAATTACATTGTTATTGTTTTTCAGAAATTGTATTGTAGCAGAATGTGTATTAATTAACCAATCATCTGCTTCATTTTTTGGGTATGTGTGAGAAGGAATAGTAGTTTTTATGATATTTTTAGAAGAATCCCTCATGTGTAATCTCTCATCTGTAGGAAGTTTGTTAATGCTATTCTCTACATTTTTTATGAGCTCAATCGTTAATGACGTTTTATTGGAAGAAGGAAGACTAAAATTACCTCCTAGCTGTAGAAAACATTGGATATCGTGAAGTATAGGTGTTCCTGAAAGATTGATAAACCACCTATCTGTAATCTTATTTAAATTAGGGTGTATATTTTCATAAATTGCGGATTCAATGTGGACTTTCGTGGTATTATTTGTCAGAGTATTGTTTTGAGTCTTATCATGCGAAGAAAGGATATACCCGGTTTGAGTTTTTTGACAAACATTGGTGACTTTGTGGTTATAATAACAAAAATAACGTATGGGTTTAATAATGTCATTAGTCCTCTGTTTTGTCAACATAAACTTAAACTTATTATCAAATCTTTTTGTTTCTTTTTTAAAATATGAAAATAACGGTCGACTCTGTTTATTGAAAAAATTATTACAAATATGTAGTGGTAAGGCTTCATATATTTTCACTGATATATGGAAGATATTATCAAAGAATCTTCTTAGAAATGAATATGAATTTATATAACTTATATATATATATATATATAATGAATATCTAGATTATAATATATATATAATGAATATCTAGATGGATGTAATATTGTTTGGTAAGTAATGTTTTGTGAATAACATAAAGCTTATGTCAAATCAAAGGATCAATGATGAACCACCGAGTGTTGATGCTAGGAACCATAATGTAACCGAAGTAGTGATATTGTCAATATTGCCGTAAATGTTACCAATATAATATTGCGTGTCGTTTATTTAATATATTAGATATAAATGTCACTTATATAGTTTTCGAAATGGTTGGCTGTTATTTGAATAATTAGCCATAATAAGTAAACAGCTATGTTCTATATATCTAGCTTAAACGTATATATACATATATATATATATATATATATGTGTTACAAATTTATATATTTTTAATAATAACAAAAATTAGCATATCCCAATTTTTGTTATTAATTATTTATTAATTAAAGCTCTTAATTTCTATTTATAATATTTTTATTTATAGATTTTTTCAAACTAATAAAGTTAGGAGAAATTGTTGAAACAAATACTTAGTTTATTGCAATACACACATTAATATAAGCATTTTCTACATTATATGTGTTATATTAATAGTAACTATAATAATAATTTTTTTGAGCTTATTGTTTAAAAGTTTGAGCACACGACAAAAAAATTAAAAGAGTTTAGAACAGGTACTTTTTGTAAAGAAATAATTTAAGAGTATCATCACAACGCGAGTTTAATGCATGTCGTAATACGGTGAAGGTAATATAAATGATGAAGCGTGCAATTTTGCAAAGGAGATACCCTTTCTACAGGAAAGAGAGGGAAGAGGTTCGGCTATTAGAATGGTCGTCGACTATGTTATTTTGCAACGTGAGAAAGAAGAAAAAGAGTGACCCATGCTTTACGAAAAGCTATTCAACCTATTTCCATTTTCTTTGTCGCACGAATGGAGTCGACGATGCACTTCTTTCGCTGAAGGGCCATTTCTAGCTATCCTGTCTCGACGATTCCTCGCATGTGAGAACGTGAAAACTCTCATTTTACTTCGTCGTATTGCGGATATATATCCGTTCACATGAAGCTCATGAAGAGTACTGATTTCGCGGTCGTTCTAACGCACGAGCAGAGAGAAAAGTTTCGGTTTGAAATTGCGTCGGGTACGAGTTGGTCGTTCCCTTGTAGCGGATCCATTGGTCTGAAAGTTCTGCGGATGATACAGATAAAGGACGAGAGCAGAGAATATCCCGCAAATAAAGTGCAATGGCATCAAAGAGGATATTTAAAACTGAGAGATGCTCTAAGAGAGAGGACGTCTAAAAATCTCTTTCTTCTTTTATGATGTGCACATTTTGAAAAGAAATCAATCTTGAATTTTTGTCGCTCTAACAATTGCAAATTGGGAAGATTGGTTTCCATATAGGAAACTTTGAACTGAAAATTTAATTTGCTAGAAAAGATTCTTGGATCAATAATGGAAAAATTCGATGTTTGATATTTGCGCAAAATCGTGGGCTTTTTTTAGTGTATCTTTTGGTAAAACTTGGGTTTCTTTCTAAAAGTTTTTATATTTATAAAGCTTTCTTGAATCAGTGAAAAATGAATTTAAAATAACTATTATGAATTATTTTAATTTTTGCTTTTGCATGAAAGTTTGAAGTAAATTAATTTACATTTTTATAGAAATATACGCGAAATATGATATATATAAGAGAAAAAATACTTATAATATATTGTGGTTTGAGCATTATAAAAAATATATTCTTTGAAATACGAAAATTGTTTGTACCTGAAATTAGGCGAAAAATATAATCATGAAAATAATATAGAAATATTACTCGATGATAAATTCTTAATGATCATTATAACGTTAAGAATGCTCTAATTTGTCCGTGCTAATTTTATTAATCGAAACGAATCCGTGGCATTGGATTTCATTCTTATTGTTAGATTATTCGCTCAATCAGGGAAACTGTTTAAATTAACGAGTCTTTTTATCAGCTAAGACGTTTAGGTTTCCTGTAAAGGCGAACTTTAGTTACCAGATTGAACCCTTTAACAGTCCTCTTTAAGACGATCTCGACGCTATTCTCTTCATTATGCTCATCTTAACGACTATTGCGGAATGTGTCCAATTTACTTGGTCGTTGTATTCCAGCGACATTCTATGCATACATGGATATATATGTACGAATATATGCAGATATATGCATATAGATGCGAAAGATTTCGTTTGATCTCAAAGAAAATTAGCTCCGATTGCCAAGATTTTAACATGAAGGTATAGGAAGTAAAATCCAATAATATTAATGATAAAAAGATTATGAAAACAATTTCCGTCAAAGTTATTTTGTATTGAAGACTAATATATATAGGATGAGGAAAACAGTATGGAAACCCTGAGAAATCTCAAAAAATATAAGTTTTACAGAAATAGAATCTAAGGCAAGATCGAGGGAGGATTCGGCCATCTAATGCAAGATCTATTAATTTTTTTTTCACTTATTTCATATTTTATTGTAAAAACTATCATAACAAACCTTAAAATATCTTAGAAAGTTCTTAACCAAAAAAGTTTTATAATAGTGTTTTGGAAAGCTTTCGAGCTAAGCTACAAGAATATGCAATTAAAAATAGAGTGTTGCATTTAAGAAATTGAAGGTGACCTTTACATGATTAGTCAAGGTTAAATCAATGACATCATCTCTTATGTCCCTTTTGAAACCACCCAACAACTTTTGTCTGAAATATTTTTCTGTAAAACTTATATTTTTCGAGATTTGTTATGGTTTTCATACTTTTCCCTCACCTGTATACTAAATTAGAGAGTAATATAAATAATTCGTCGAAAGAACCGCAGAGAAATAGACTTTTTACGTATACATATACATACATATAATTTATTTAGGGCAAAAATTCGTACCTTGGAATTTTTGGATTTTCTACGAAAATATCGTTTCAACAAAAATAACAACTTTTGCTGCAATTATATTTGTGAGCGAAACGAGGAGAGTTTTGCTTTCTTCGTTAATGCGGTTTTTTAACCTGAATTTTCTGTAGGAATTACTTTTACCATCGTTTACTGCGCGCAGCTTTTCTGTTCTCAAGGAATTTCAAGTTCTTTTCTCGCGTTCTTGAATCGACGAAAAAAAAGGCCGTACTACAGCCAAGTTATAATGCCAAGCAACAGTTTCCACGAACCTGCCGAACACGAGTCAAACTTTGATACGTCAATTAAAAAGTGCAAAGATTTCACGTTTCAATCGTACAAATTTCGGAACTTTCGGAAACTTAACTATTTTTAACAGATGATTGTTTTTGGTGGTATAATAGGACATTTTTATTTCGGTTAACATACCAAGAGCCACTACACTGATTTGACAAACTAAATAATTTAAATATATAAAACTGTATAATTTTGAAGAATTTAAAACGCTCTCTTTCGTCCAGCATTCGCGATGGGGGAAAATTCACGTTTATACGCGAGTGAAGAATAATGGCATACGAGACTCATCATTAAATTTATAAAATCAATATTTATACGGCGTATTAAGTCCTCCGCTGCTGGATTTACGGCCCAGTATAACGCACGATCCCGAATGCGCGGACGTAATTTCGGGATATTAAATTTTCTCCACGAGTGAGCGCCCATGAATACTTCGCATACGCTCGCCCACCACTATAATGTCAGATTTTCCCAAAGAATACGTCAGATACTTTGCACAAGCAATAAAAGCAGATTAACGAGGCGCACCGTTGGTCGATTCGCGCTGTTTGTAGTTTCCTCGAGAATGCATTCAACAGAGAGTAACTTTACATTGATCAAAAATAAATGATGCGTTTAAATTAAATGTTGATATTTGTCAGAATTAAATCTCAGAATGGAGATTTAAATTTGCTATTTTTTTATCTTTCAATTCTCGATATAAGAATTTGCAGATATTACGTACTCAAATTGCATAACAATTGAATATAATCTAAATAATTATTTAATACTAACTATATATTATACAAACTATTATACAAACTATTATACAAATTATATATAATACAAACTATAATAACTAACTAATAATTAAGTTAGTCTTCTTCTAAAAAAAGGTTTGTTATTGATATTGTTGCCTCTTTTCCGCGATGCTGATTGGTTGTTGGTTGTCAAGTTTGTGTGCTGGTTCAATCGTGTTCGGCGGCCAAACTATCAAGTTTGACACTTTGTTTGATAGTTATTTGAAGAAGAAAGGAAAAATATAGAAAGGTATGAGAAATAGAGAGAGAGAGAGAGAGAGAGAGAGAGAGAGAGAGAGAGAGATTTTATAGAGTGATGGATGAATATTTGAGTGAGTGATGAATATTTTATATCATAAATGTATATATTGTTTGTATATGACATATTTATATAACACGAATGAAGTAAATCGTAGTGCATAAAAGAAACAGTCAATTAGCGTTCGAAGTTTAATGTCGTTTTTTATAAACAAAAAATTAGATTAGAAATTAACTTATTATTATATAAGTATAAAAATAATCATTATTATTTTACGTATTATTAAAATATGTGTGTAAAACTATATTTTATTCCAAAATCCTGTTTTTATATATATTGTATATATATATATATATATATATATAATAAATTACATTTATGTACAAAAAATACAGAATTTTGAAATAAAATATACAGTCATATTTTAATAACATGTAAAATAATAATGATTATTTATCCCACACATGCATACTCAAAAGATGTTCAGAGAACATTCTGAAGATATCTACTCATTCAAAAATATCTTTGGGATGTCCTTTAATAATAATTTCTAATCTAATTTATTATTAATATATATATTGTATATATATATTATATATGTATATATTATATATATATTATATATGTATATATATATATATATATATATATATATATATATACATATTATGTTGTATGTACGTGTATACACACAAAATAAATAGCGCAGGCTCGCGCGCGCTTATAATATTCTAACATATAATATAATATAAAACATAAACTACAAATATATATTATACAAATCAGAAGCTTTGTGAATTTGGTTTAAAGAGGTAATTTTAGATCAGACAATCTTGCATGATGTATACTGGTTCAATTCATGCGGAATAATTATATTACTTTGTTATAATGTGACGTATTGTGATTATAATCGCATGTCTGTCTTGTCGATGTTGATTACATGTCGTATATTTCCTGGTGAAAATTTTCAACGCGTTGCTTCCAGCGTGAAAAGCTATTTTCCAGCAACGTACCTCAGTGACTATAGGTGACTATAGGTGATTGTCCATCTAGCGCAAGCTGCTCCTCACAAACAGGCCATCCAATAAATTCATTCTATCTTGGATGAGCACATTTTTCGTGCGCTGCAGATTTTCCTGCTACAAAAACGCCTCGTTTTATCTCTCTCTTCATAAACGAGGGGAGAAAATTAAGAAACTTTTATTTATTTCTTTGCTGCTGTGTGTATAAATAAAACCAGGTTCTTATTTAAGAGCTTAAAACTGTTTAAAATTCAAATTTAGTTTGCAGAAGACCCAAACTAAATTTGAATGCTTCTCAAAACTATATCTTTTTTAATAAATTCGTTCTGTCTTGTGTGGTCATTTTTTTGCTGTACCTTTTTTTGTGCACGCACGAAAACAGAAACTGCGAAAAACAGGGAAGTGCCTCCTTTTTCGCAGAGGTATTTGGGTGAATTAACGCCATCGCTTGACCTCCGCTCATGTTCGTCCATTATATCCGCGCAAAGAAGCGTATCCGACCTCAAGGACCGGAAACGGAATCAAGAAAACGGCACGTCTCTCAGGAATTCTCTTCGCGGAGACTTCTTTGTCGCGCTGATCCTCTTTTTCGTTTTCCTTTTCATGTCGTGACACCGTTACTCCAGCTCTTGTCCCCTCTGACACAGAAGAAAGATTCTCCTTTTCGTACCATAAACGCTTTGACGTCAACTATCGCTTTTATTCGCCTCTTTACATCTTGAGATTAATCCAAGCATTCTTTGTCGTCGATGATCCTTATACCAACGAAATATGGCATTTTCGTGCAGTCTGAATAACAATAAGTTTCCCACGATGAGCTTGAGTAGATTTTCTGAAAGATTACGAAACGAAGGGGAAAAAATATCCTTGTGCATTTATCATAACATTTTTTGTCTTGCTCTAGTAGTTAGTTCTGTTAAATAATATCAAATTTGCTTATCATGAAATTAACATTGTAGGCATCAAAGAAAAGTATAATGACCGTGCGAATCAAATTTTACTTGTATAACACATAGATTCAAAGATTTCTACATCAAAATCGTTTAATTTTTTTGGAAAAATCTCGAAAAGAGTAACCCCAAATTTCTCCCATTTTTTGGCCTTTGAATTTCAAATCGAACTATATGTCAAACAGTTCTATATGATAGAACATTAATCTCAAAAAAAATTTAAGTTGAGCATAGAGGTAGTTTTGGAGATACGGGTCAAAGTGACCAAATTCTCAATATTCCCAATATTGTCCAAGCACTGTAGACACAAAAAGAAAGCCAATACTTCTTTGATAACAGTGAGGGTCTAACTAGAATTAGTCAAAATAGTTTTCTGTCTCCTCCATCCCTGTTGCTTAATATTTTAAGGGTTACTTAATATTTAAAACTACTCTCAAAACAGTTTTTACTGAATTTCTCGAAAACGAATGCAGATACGAACAAATGTTTTAAATAAAAGATGTTTGTCTTAAAATTCTGCACAAAAAAGGTCTGTTTCATTTTTTGAATAAGACTAACCTCTTAATCGAAAATTGCATCTGAAAAGATATAGTTTCTGAAAATAACGTTACAATATATGCAGTGATTTTTTTGATATATTTATTTGATGTAGAAGAAAATTCTGAATTATTATAATATCTTTTATGTCATGCGCATGCGTGTAAAGTGGCACATTACGAACATGTTTTCCGTACGCAATTTTTATATCTTTAGATATAATTTTCGCGATTTCTGACTAAAGGGTTAGTTCTATCCAAAAAATGAAAGAGACCTTTTTTGTGCAGAATTTTAAGACAAACATCTTTTATTTAAAACATTTGTTCGTATCTGCATTCGTTTACGAGAAATTCAGTAAAAACTGTTTTGAGAGTAGTTTTAAATATTAAGCAACCCTTAAAATATTAAGCAACAGGGATGGAGGAGACAGAAAACTATTTTGACTAATTCTAGTCAATTCCCCACTATTATCAAAGAAGTATTGACTTTCTTTTTGTGTCTACAGTGCTTGGACCATATTGGAAATATTGAAAATTTGATCACATTGACTGTATCTCCAAAACTACCTCTATGCTCAACTTAAATTTTTTCTGAGATTAATGTCCCATCATATAGAACTGTTTGGCATATAGTTTGATTTGAAATTTGAGGGCCAAAAAATGAGCGAAAAAACGTGTGTTTTGGGGGTTACTTTTTACATTTGTCATCTTCTACATTCGTTTAAATTCGACGGGTTCTGAAATTCGGGTTTAACTGATTTTTCTTCCTTTTTTTGATTCCGAGAAAAAGATAGTAGTAATATATATCTCCAGACACGCATATCCAATGACATTGTCCAATTTTTCTCACGAACGAGTTTAAGTCAAGAGTGAAAAATATTTTAAACTATTCTCATTTGAAAAAGACTAGCGTTTTGTTCTCTACGAGTGGCAAATTTCCTTCGTAGACGCAGGAAACCATCGATCTATTTAACCGACTGTATAATTACATTTTCAGTTTAAGTTTGTAATAATATAATCTTCTAACAAACGCACATTCATCTTTTTATATTTACAGAACTTTAATAAAAAAAAATAATAAAAAAACATCTTTACATGAATAAAATAAAATAAATATTTTCGCTGTAAAAATTGACATATCTATGTAATGAAACTAGTGATAATTTAATAAACAAATAATTTAATAAAAAAACAAGAGCGTGTAGAGGACCAAGAAACTAAGACAAAAAGTCCTTTGGAGATTTGCTCGTTTTTTTTCCATTTTGGAGAAAATCGCAAAAAAAGAAACAAAATAAGTTTTCGTTTTTTTACTTTTTTATTTACATTTTATTCATGTGGTCATCTATTTACTGCAGTATTGTTTAAAATACTGTCCTCTTGCAGCAATGCAAGCATTACATCTAGCACTGACTACATAAATTGCAGCTAGACATTGTTCTGGTACAACTGACTAAAGACTGATTAAGGACTCGTAGAAGAAAGCAATAATGTAAACAAACAAAAGAATGTAAAGGATAGCATCAAGTGTTTACATATGTAAAGAACCTTGAAGCAGGAAATTTATTCGATGCCAATCAACTCAAGCGAGCAATTGACAATAAGAGATTGAATTTTTGTGATTTTTTCCAAAATGGAGCAAAAACGAGTAAATCTCTAAAGGACTTTTTGTCTTATTGTTAATTTTTCGGTCTTCTATACGTTCCCGAAGTTTTGTCATTTAAATTGGGGGCACTCCGTATAAGGAATAGCGTGCGCATGTGATGTCTAGTAGAATATAATAAAGGAAAAAATAAGGAGAAATATTTGAGATTGATATTCAATTTATAAATCAACAAGAAGAGAGAGTATATAATCATAGTTTTCGATACCAGAATGCAGAAAGTTTTATGATGTTGTCGGGAAGACGCATCAAATAGGCGGTTCACGGATAATCCCAGTAACTAATATGGTGTAGCGGTGCCAAAAAGACGTATATACAATACATCACACATATGTACATAGTTGGCACACGCGACAAATCTCGTATCGCGTAAATGTCTCAACTTTTCCACGCGATTGCAAATAAATAAGAAACTAAATAAATTCTAAGCATGAAAATAAATTTTCTTTTTTTCTCTACGCGTAAAAGTTATTTTTCTCTGTGAAAATCATATCAAATAATATTGTATTATATTACGCGCTTGAAAGATATTATATTTTGAGATTCGTAAAAGTCGTCTTTAAAAATAAACGACGTAAGTTGAACTTTCGTGTTAGGTCTTGCATTGCGAAGTACAATATAATTCATCAAGAAAAAGAAATGAGAAACAAAAATGTTGTTACAAAAAAAGAACTGTTACATAGACTGTTATAAAAACACAATGCGAAATGAAGAAAAATGTACACGGTATTCACGAACCCTTTATTATGCACAATGTCGGGTATTAATTAATTTAACACTTGAGCGCACGAGCAAAAAATACAGGTTTTTTCTTTCATTAATAAAAACAATGAGCCTACACAAAAAGTTCAGTATAATTAACAATCCTATTGCAATAACAAAGTCATTTGTAAAATATCACTTAAAGGGAATAATAGCTATACACAACTATTGATAGAAAATAAAAGTCAGATAGTCAAAGAAAACTAAAACAATGTACTTTACTTAGAGAGAGAGAGAGAGAGAGAGAGAGAGAGAGAGAGAGAGAGAGAGAGGGAGAGAGAGAGAGAGAGCGATAAATTAATTAATTAGCACAAGTTATTATTATATATAATAAGTTCGTTAATGAAAATCAAACTAAAAATATCAATAATTGCTGCAGAAAATTATTGAATAAAAGATGAAGCCATTTATATCTCATTTAAAATATATTAATAGAAAGTTGATATACTTTAATGCTTATTATCGAGTTAAAGATTCCTAAAATTTGATTGGAAAAGAATAACATACTTTATATCAATGACATTGTTCGTTACATCAAGTGGAGCTTTTTTGTATTGAACAGACACATTGTTGGTAAAGTATCATGAACTGGTCAGATATTGGTTGCTGCGAGTGTCGCTGAACAAAATCATTCGTTAAATGAACCGAACATCGAATTTGGATTGGCGCCAACAGTTATATCAATAACAATACTAGACACGAATTAGAGCTTTTCTTTCCCGCGTGCACGAATAATAAATATTTACACGCGCGTGTTCGAAAACTGAATTAGTTCGGACCAATGGTGGCGAGAGACCGACCACTGGATGTATTATATTATGCGAACATTTTCGATTAAACCGCGTGGATACGTTGAGGTATGTAACGATAACAATGCTGCAATAATATGTAATTTTGTGTGTTGATTAGCGGAATATTATACACGTTATATTATTACACATAAATGCTTATCTTTGGCAAGAAGCTTATAATTATGTAAGAACAAAAGTGAAAATCTTAATTAAATAGCTATTATAAAAACTGAATGAAAAATACGTCTATCAAAATTGAAACAAAGATTCCTAAAATTTTATTGGAAGAGAATAAAGTACTTTATATTATAAAAGTACTCTTGACACAGTTAAATATGAGATGAAGCTTAAAAAAGATCGATTTATAAAGTCAAATTGAAAAGTTATCTGCCTGAAATCGGCAAAGCTTAATGCAATAAAAATTTTAATTTACTTTTTAATCGTATACATATCTGTCACAGAGATACTGTAAGTATCAAAAATATATAATTAAATTGCCTACATACTATATAGTATATACTATACATATACTATACAGTTTAATTATCAATTTTTTCCCTTTAATTTTTAAATACATTTGCCATTTAATAGAAATATGTGATTCGTTATTAGTACTTACGGTACACACTTTACATTCCACAACACATGATACACAGGGGGTTGTTTATGACCCCAATCGGTTTTTTTGCTACAACTTTACTTAGAATTAATTTTTTTGACATTAATCATACATGAATCGAAAGTTTAGACTTTAACGAATGTACTCATAAAAAGTTCGTTGATGTGGGAGTTATAATTTTCATGTGAGAAAACCTGGAAGTAAGCATTCGGAATAACGTCGAAAAAATGTCATTTTTCACATTAAGAGTTTTATATCCTATACAGAGTATTATAACAGGAAAAAATCTTAGGATATAATCTTAAAGTAAAAGTTTCATACTACATGAAAAAAATTATTATAATTTTGTGTATTGCAAAAAATTGAATTATTCAGAAGAATCAAAGTGACATATTTTTGTTATTTTTTTCTTGCAAATTACTTGGTTTTGCGTATGTTTGAAGCAAATAAATGAACAATAATCTTAGATAATTAAAATTCTTCTTTTTATTATAAAATGTATATATTTTCATTAAAAATTGATACATTTTTGAAAAAACTTTTTATAAACTTAAAGAAAAATTCTAAAACATTTAGGAAAAACTTTAAAAATTCATAAATTTTATAAAAAAAACTTTAAAAAAATCTATAAACATTTAGAAAAAACTTTAAGAAGAATTCATAAACTATTTACATTTCAAAACAGTTAGTACACATGAGATGTACACCGCAGAACACGTTTAAACACGTTTTACTCGGTAGCTAGCGGCAGACTAACTATGGGACCTGCAGATTCTTGTAGGCGCGTCACTTAAGTATATTTCTGCTAGATAGCGCGAAGTTTAAACTCATGTTTTTAATGCATAGCATTAAAAATGAGTTCGGAATCTACTTCTGTGTACCGTAAGTGTTAAGTTTCTTATGAAAGTGTACATGTATATACATATATCTCTCTTAGTTACAATGGAATTTAAGGAGAAGAAATCTACCTATACGATTCTATCGGACAAATAAGTTTAGTAATTCAAATTGAAGTTTGAATAACAAAAAGCAACAATATAAGTCTAAATTACATATTTAAACACGAATTCAAGTGTTCGGCGTTCGATAATGGAAGTTCGACTGCCTGCAGTTTCGCCGTTGTGGCGAATGAATTGCATATTTGCACTGTAATACTATGTAATACCGCCGGATACCAAGTTTGTTCGAAAACTGTCCGTTATATCCTGGTCACGTAGCAAGAGCCTTGAGAGTTTTCCCCCCTCCTTTCCGCTCCTTTATAGCCGCTGGAGCTATCGTGCGCTTTACGTCATCTGCCCTACTTTGCAAAATCCACGAATTTTCGAAGCTGTGTTCGACGTTACAGCACAAATTGTTAAGAGCGTAAAGGAACTTTTGAAATTGCACACACACATACACGCACGCGCACGCGCGCTGATAAGTCGTTGACAAACACCAATTTTGCATGAATAAACATCCTGATTTACTTTCGGATTACTCTGACACTAAATGCGCAGTTTCGATAAGTATACACCTTCATATCTCGTCGAACAGAGGGTTGATCGTCCTCTAATTAATGGCAACACTACATAATTATCAATTAAAATAAATTGAGCTCATTGTTCGATTTTGCCGTATCAAATTCTATCGCACAATCGCGTAATATAGTATATTTACATGATATTTTATTAGATATATTAGTGAGCAAGGATTGCAACTGCAGCAAGTTATCTTTCTGCATTTTATTTAAATTTAATTAAAAATATTAATGGTGTAATAGTATAAATTATAATTAATAAATATTTGTAAATATTAATAATAAAAATAATAATAATAATATATTAATATATGTATAAATATTAATAATAATATATAACTATATTATTATTTATTAATAATAAATATTAATAAATGTTAATAATAACATATTAATATTTATATTTATTAATTATATTATTAATATATTATTTTATATATACTTATAATTGACCATAACTAAACGTACATAATCAATGAATCTATCGGTGGTTTAGAGATTAAACGTTGCAAGTGATTGACATGGTCGATATGGCGGCAAGATCAGCTGTAGTGAAGCCAATGGCAACGATCGACCATAACGAGGGGCTACGGTAGTGATCGACGCTAATGAAGGCACAACAGCGGGTAAATCAGAATTGAATGACATAATCCGTCCGTGATCAAGTAGCTCGATCAAGCTCTCGCTTCGGTGGGCGAGAAAGTAAAGTCACGTGGCGCGTAAGAAGCATGTTAGTTAATCCGGCGCGGATTTAACCCTCTGTCTGTTCGCCTGCTCGCGACTTTAAAACGAGTTTGTAATCCACCTGCAACGTCGGCCAGCTTAACTGTCGGCTGCTCGTTTGTCTCGGTTCTTACAATGTCTGCATATGATCCACCGCGAATGCACCGGGAATTGTTTTCTCTCCGATAATGAAGCATTTTATTTGTAACGTCACTCTTGTCTGAGGGCATTTTGCTGGCATGTGCTACGAGTTATCTTCTCGCACAAAACATATATTGCAGAATACAGCCGCTTGCTAATTAAAGTTAAAATTGAAAAGAAAAATACTGACTCGTCAAGAAAATATGAACATCGGAACTTGTATATAAAAGAATGACGTACTAAAGATTGAAATATACTAAAGAAGAAAAATGCAAGAGCTCATTTATAATATCCTTGCGGAAAAATAATCATCTTTTTCAAGTAGAACGCTGACTACTTTAAAAAAATAAAATAAAAGTAATGATAACAAAGTTAAAAAAAAGCGCGTTATCGTTAAAAGTTTAAGATCTGCGTTCATAGATATAGAATGACATAATCGAATGGTATAATCGCGACAAGATTCATAATTATCCAATGTAAACTTTACCTGTTAAAGAAAAACTTGTAAGTCATCTGTTTGCGATTTAAAATTATAAGAGATGAAACTCTTGACATTTAAGTTTAGTGCCAAAAACGCTTTCGAAGGTCAGCGCGTTGCCCAAATAAAACATATTTGTTACACATTGGCGATGACGGCTTGTAATCTTGCCAAAGGAAATATCTCAATTCCATTAATATAACGCGCAATGGATTTCTTTATTTTGAGATTGAATACCAAAACCTACTATCGCGTTAATTAAAGAGCACACAAATTAATAAAGACGGCCTTCTATTTTTATTATCTTTTACAAATACATAATAAAGATACGCGTGTGTTTGTAACTTTATATCTTTGTAATATATATTTCAAAAATATATTCCAGCTCACAACGATGTATCCGTAGAGATAATTGCTGTCATAAGATAGATAATACAGCTTGTGTATTTTTTTATCATTCGCAAATAATCCTATTATCTGGTTTTTATCTCTTTTATTTTCAATATTTTAATAATATCGGTAATATCATATGAACATGTAATAATAATGTGTGAAACATAGTGATTACATTATAAAAGACCTATGATATATTTTGAAAGAGATACATACGTACTTTTATGTGATAGTTAATTAAAATAAACATTAAAATAAAAAAATTCTAATTTTACTGCTATTATATATTTTTAAAATAAATTGTTTTAATATAAATAATCTATGAAAGTGTTTATTGTACATTAATTAAGCGATTTATATCGCGATTTATAACGGATTCTTGCAATAATAAAAATATTAACAATTTAATGTATTTGTTGAATATGTTTTTCATTAAAAAGTGATTATCTACCATAAAATATGTATCACAGATACATTTTTCAATACTGACGTCCTGAATATTTTAAATAATACTGAAATTTTCAAAAGCTTATAATATACTCTACCGAACAGTATTGGAGATTTTATTTATTGATTATTCTATACAATTAATTTGTTTGAATATTAATATCGTCATACATGCATGTTTATGCAATCATTGAGATAAATTATAACTTTATGTGTTAAAAATTATTTAATGAATAATTATTACAGAATATAATTATGTGCATTCTCTCTGTTATCAAAATTATTAATTATAACATGTACACATTTTACTTGCGTCGAGATAAAATTTGATTCAATCTATATAGGTTGTTTAAGCAGTAATAAAAAAAATAAATTATTTATAAAACCATAATTGTCTCGGAAATATAAATTGTTCACATATAATGGCTAGTAACTATCTCTATATATTAAAGAGCAATTTAAAGAAATTTTGTAAAAAAAATATATGTAAAGATAAAGGTTTGCATCGAAATATTATATCGTAATAAGTTAATTTTTTTGTTTTATACATAGTAAAAACACACTTTCTTATCTACACATTTATAAAACGTTGTTTCATAATGCTTTTTCATTGAATATAGGAGTTATTCTTTACGTAAAGATTCGATAGAGGAAAGAGGAATAAAAAAATCACTTAGCACGTGTGCGCTAAATTTTTATAGCTTAGGTGAACATAACTCTCGGATATCTCGGCAATTTTGTGGTATCTTTAATTAGAGTACTCTATTCTCAGACAAGTAATTCACCACGAAATGACTATCCAAGGTAATTTTCTTTCGTAATAAGTATATTTTTTCAAGTGTTGAGAAATATGTATTTCGTTTTGAGATATAAGTTCTTTCTGTTATTATGCCGAGATAGGTACATGAATTTTTCAAACTGTTTAGTATACAAAACATTTTAATTTATTGGCTAAATTCCGGAAATAAGAATTTGTCACACAAGAAAAATACTGGAGATAATAAAAAATTGTTACATTTTCATATGACTTTTAATACGTTATCCAGACTTTCTGCACATTCGTGTTGGATAAAGTCATATTTCCCTTCGTACGCAACGACACGACGGTGTCATAATTCATGACTGCGGGATGGCATTAAAGCGGGGCAAGCTTTGAACGTGAATCTCACATTATATAGCGAAACTGCAACAATACTGCTACCATTGATTCAATCTCTCTTAAATTGTAATAACTCATAATTGCGCTTAGATTGATATTCCAGCATTTGCAATTGATTCGAGGATAAATAATAATGTGTCGACGTGATAGTTTGCTTGAAATTGTCGGAGACGATAAAAATATATTCTCTATCGTAATGTAAATTTGCAATAAAGTATCAGATTGTCTTGATTGATAAATGCTTGAATATTAAAGCATTTTTACAAATCAAGAAGCTTTGATAGTTTAGGTATTTCAAAGAATGCAAATGTATTAGAATTTTGAATATGGCAAATTGACACAACTGAATGAGAAACACAACCGAAACAGCAGCTTCTCATTTCAATTTTACCGCGCGAGTCTTGCGATAAATCAGAATTAGATACTGCTAGTAATTAAACATTTGACAACAATAGAGATTGGAGGAGATTGAAGCGCTAGCTCAACTCCCGGCACCGGCACAACTCGGGGTTGGCAAACAAAATTAGTTTCACGGACCGTACGATGTGCTGATTAAACTTAATTTATGTAATTACAATCGCCAAGAAGAGCCATTGTGCGTACTCCGCGAACTATTTCCGTGATGTAATATAATGTGGAACGTACCCTGTAACTTTACCATAGTCGATGACGAGTTAATAGATTGCATTATTTCGTCGATATGATGTTGAGATTCTATCGCGTAAATTTAATCTTCTGGGTTTAATATCCTCTTTGTGAAAGTTGTACATCGCAATTATAGCTTGCTATTAACGAAAATTTTTGAAAAAAAAAAAAAAAAGTTTCCATGAGATTCGTATGCTTTTGTGCATTAAAGAAATAGGGAGTTTGCATTAAAAAAGAAATAAATTTTTTTATACATGTAATTTAAATATATATTATTATAAATTTATTTATAAGAAAATTTTTAATTTTAATCAATAGAAAGGTATTAAAAAATTAAACTAAAATTTAATAAAATTTAAATTGTGAGAGAACGATTTTGATTGGTTGGAGTGCGTAACGTCACAGTGCAATAGTTTTGAACGTTTGTTTTCTGTATTCTGTATTGCGATATTCGGTCATTCTTGATCTCGAGAAAAAAATAATTATATTTAAAACTATATATAAATTATAAAATGCAATTGTTTTTCAAAATCATGCAAACTCCCTATTATTTTTCCTGGATTATAATTTACCAACCCAAGTATGAGATAGCGCTTAATTAATTAAGCCAGCATATATTAAATTTGTTATTCATATTCATATCATTTTATTAAATTATTAGATTAAAATATGTTGTTTTTATATTATCATTCCCAAAAGATTTCTTTCATTTTAATTAGGCGCATTTATTCACGTGAAAATCAAAGATTTTTTGCATGCGAATTAAATAACAATAATAACAAAATTTAAAAAATAACGTGAATCAATTTTTTTATTTAATCAATGTTTACAAAAACAACGTTATAATAATATTTAGCAATAATGGCTATTTCTGGTAATCAGCCCGATAGAAAAAACGTTATGTATATGATCCATACAATACGTATGTATATTGAATATCTTGGTGGTTGCTGTGGCCGTGACCAAGAACAGAGATTAATCCGCGTTTGGCTAATGACAGTTCTGCCAAGTAGTTTCCGCTGGCGCTCTATAGTTCCGAGTAGTTTCCGAATTGCCGAATACACATCGTCATCTTCTGGATTGCGAGTTTTGCCTTCTCTGTACGAGCAAAGATAGCCATTGAACTATCGGTTACTTTGGAAGTGCGACCCCAAATGTAATTGCATTATCGTTCCCGGCTAACAATTACGAATACCAGATAGAATTTCCACATAACTCGTAACTTAAATCTGCTAACATTGACAATGCAAACGAGCCCGGCTGTTCTTTTTCATAGAGCGGTCTTTTAAAGAATAATTCAATACAATTCTTTTAAAATACTGCCAGCAAATTGTGATGTTTAACCGTTACGGATAAAAGCATACTCGAAATTCCTTGAATTTTACGACCAATTAAATTAGCTGTATTTTAATAGCATGTAATAAAGATCTATAAAGTTCATATACTTAATATTTAACTTTCTCTAATAAATTTTATCGCAAAAAGGGAAATAGTTTTATTTAGTTTTATTTTAATCAGATTTAAATTGATATTTTTAATTTATATAGAGTAAACTAGGATATGCTGGCCATAGGCTGTATATTTTCTAATAATCGCTACATAGTGCACCTTTTAGTCATTATCAAAGATAATCAATATTGTAAATATCGATTAATAACTAAAAAAGCGCATTATGTAGCGATTATTAGAAAAAATACAGCCTATGGCCACCTTTTCCGCATGACCATCATACCCTAGTTTATCCTATGTATAATAATATTCTTTGTTTATGCTACATTTTTATAATTATTTTTTTAAGGAAAAATTAAGAATTAGTTCAAGGAATGAAAGCTTAAAATATACTTTAATATATGTTTTAAAATGAAAAATTTAATATGCCCGATTGATGTCATAATTATCGAACGGGTACTATGGCATGGATGCTCGACCGACTATACGGGAACAATCGATCGAACAGGACATACGTAAGCACATTAGTCCCCATTTAACACGTTCCAGTGGCTTTGTCTACGGTATCAAGCGTGTTTGCGGTATAAGCGTCGAGTAATTGGGTTGCCGAGCGTGTTTGGGTGGAGGTGGGAGGATCGAGGAAGAAGTGAAGGAGAAGAGAGATAGTTCCTGTTGGTCCATAAGACAGAAAGGGACAACGCGTATATCAGTTGTCGCACATGACTTGACGCATACAAGTGACTGCAAATGTCGATATGTTACATCGCTCCATCGAATAGAACATGATCAAAATATCCCCGTGCTCTGTCACGTAACGCAAATGCTGAATAAACTATTTCATTCAATATTGCGTCAATACTGCAAGATTGATGTACAAAGTTTTATTAGAGCTTTATACGTTTCTTTGTATGACAAAATTTAAAATGCTTAAAAATTCATCCATGAAGACGTCTTTATTAAAAAAAAATTGAGAAATTTTTTTATCGATTTGCTCGGTTAATTAATGAAAAAAGAGAAAACGTTTCTTTGACAAAAAGTAAGGATGTCGATGCACCGTAACAAGACCAGAAAAGAGATCTGCGAGTCATGTACAACACAGCAGATCTACTTGCTGTTGTAAGGACATCCTGGAGCAAGCTAAACAAAGAGGATGTTGGGTACAGATGGGACACACGATGCCTTCTCTCTCTCTCTCTCTCTCTCTCTCTCTCTCTCTCTCTCTCTCTATGACATAATATCGTATCTCCACGACGTCCCAGGACGATGCTTCTTCTCGTTATAAAGGCTAGTTGCCTTGCGACGTCAAGATCTATAGGGCCGCGAGGAACCTTCATTCGTGTTCAAGAGTTCGTAAATGGCTCCGGCTTTGATCTTATGGCTTTGTAACTCGATAATTAGCCCTCGGTTAATTATGGGAGCTAACCGTACTACCATTTTCTCTCTTAACTAATGCATTTCTCTCTCAAACTTGCACGAACTTCTACTTCTCAAGTTTTTCCGTTAAAAAAAAAGATTTTCTTACTGCAAAAAAGTCTTTGTTTTAACATATATGCGCGCTTTTATAAAAATTAATATTTAATAAAAAAGTATATTATTAGAGAGAGAGTGAGAGAGAGAGAGCGAGAGAGAGAGAGAGGGGGGAGAGAGGAGGAGGGAGAGAGAGAGGGGAGGGCTTCTTTTCTAACATGCTAAGTTAAGAGTTTCAATAATTCATTGACTGTAATTGACTGTAAATCTAAATAATGAATAGTGTAAATTCGTCTTATAAATATTGGAGAGGATAAATTTGCTTTAAAAAATTTATTAAAATTTAAAAAATTTTTACCGACTTTAGTTGTGCCATTACACATAGGATTGCACGCTATCGTGTTGCGTGTGTTCAAAAGTAAAATATTTGTAATATGTAATATTACACCTATTTAAGCATCGAAGCATATTCTTTCTCTTTCTCTATGCGAATTCTTCATGTTGTTCAGTTATTCTAGAATAACAGATGCCGGAGGTTGGATATATTCATGCAACGATGAATATTTTGCATTCAGTTGACAGTAGACGTAATGTCATTTCTCTCACGTAAGGTTTGGCTTGGCGGTGAGATGCGTCGGATGTAATATTACATTCTTGAATGAAATATCCGCTTTCGAGAGTAACGGCGAAATTTGGTTTACGTTTCTAATAAACAGACACGGGCAGGGAGGAAAGAGAGGGGCGTGAGATGAAAATAATTCGACGATCGTTATAGTGTTACATCACAGATTCGTTTTATTCATTTAACCCAAGGGAAAATATTAGACACGCTCGCAATATTGTATATGCGATATTAGATTACGTAATTTTGCTGAATATTCTCGTACACATTTACACATTTTGAAATGACCATAAACAATTTAAAAATGTTAAAAACATTTTCTCTCAATCATAAGTAGATTACACTTTAAAAACATTCCGTAATAAAATATTTGCATCATTATTTTGGCATTAATTTCATTAATTTTATCATAGATCAATCGTTGAAGTAAAAAATAAAATCTTTTGAACTTCTCTATCATTCGAAAACATAATGAAACCACAATTATGTATACATTAATTAACATGTTAATATTACAAAAAGTATAAATAATAGTTTAAGGTATCATCTTTAGATTATTTATTACTATGGAAGCTTTCTCCCCCCCCTCTCTCTCCCTCCCTCCCTCTCCTCTCCCCCTCTTTATCCCCCCTTCCCCTCCCTCCCTCTCCCCCTCCCTCCCCTTTCCCTCCCTCCCCCTCTCTCTCCCTCCCCTCTCCCCCCTCTCTCTTCTCCCACCCTCTCTCTCTCTCTCTCTCTCTCTCTCTCTCTCTCTCTCTCTCTCTCTCTCTCTCTCTCTCTCTCCTTCACAGAATCGACTATGGGAAATGACATAAAGTATTGTTTGTTGCGCGCGCGTGAGAAAGCCACGGACATGATCGAAAACGATTTCGAAGGAGAATTCGAAAAGACATCCGCCATTCGATCTCGACTATCGAGTGGGAGTCGGCAGGTCAGGAAGACGAAGAGAAACGAGCTCTCGGCGTCGAGAGAACGTGCAGCATTCCGGATCCCGGGCACGTGTCTGAAAAGTTTTGAGCTGTAGAGGGTGAGCCATGAAAGATCTCGAGAAATTTGAGCGTAAGAAATTGAATAGCGACCAAAGTGTATGTACTGCTTCATTCCTTGATATCGGGTATTGCTACTTTTTCAACGTGAAATTATGACACAGCAGTGTGAAAATTATAACACATCAAAATTTTGTTAGTATTAGCAATAAAGAGCAATAAAGTAAACGTAAATAAAAAATCTTTTTAAACAAATTTTTTTAAATGAGCAATATATTATATAGCGTATAATTATATGAATATGTAATTACCATCACATGTTAAACGAATTTATCACAAAAATAATTTCAAAACGTGTACTATATAAATAGAAATGTGCGCGCGCGCGTATATTTTAATTATTATTATTGCATAACTATATGAAATAAAATGAGAGAAAATAAATGGAATCGAAATAAATGAAAATAAGTGAGGATTAAAATTGGAAGGCGGAAGGAAGTGCAATAATAATAATAATCGCGGTAGAATTAGCATCAACAATCCCGAACAATGGTGATTTTGGAATGGATCTAAAACAACTCTGATCTCGAGCACCAGCAGTCGAATCACCTACTCAATCTGTAGGTGCGTCCTTCTCCCTCTCCCTTTCAAGTTCTTAATCGTCTCTTGAGCTGATTCGTATCCGAGAGTCGTTTGTTGGTGCAGATGCTCCTCCGTTCTATTGCCGTTCTATAGTAACTTGCTTGTTCTCCTTCCATCTCTGTCTTTTCCCTCGAGCCCTTACTCGCGTCGGGCCTCGATTCCTTCTCGCATTTCACTGGGATTGCTCGCTAACTCGGAAGATAGAGAGGCTTTGTAATATCTCAGAAATCGTATCTGCATCTCTTTTCCATTATCTTGTAGATGCTTACTGCTTTTCGAACAAGAGCCCTTTCGACAAGCAAGACGGGCATTTAGTGAGGAAATTGAAATCTCTCAACTGCTCGCGCGTACACACAGGAACGAAAATTAATTATTATTAGTTAAATCGACAATGTGTTATAAAATCATCATTTATCTGTTTTTCACGGATAATTAAATTATAAACATAATAATGAAATGGACATTCATGTAGATGGTTTATTAACATTGCTTTGATATTAAAGTTATAAATATAATGCGTCGTTCAATAAATGCGAATAAATCGACGAAGCTAAGTGTAAAAGAGTTATGTCGAATAATGGATGGAAAACGAGTGAATCATATCTCGAAAATAGAAACGCAGCTGACGGTCCGAGAATTGATAGTAATAACGGGGGATAAGATAATTTCAATTTACTTCACACGCTGCACCTCTCTCGCAACTTTCGTGATAATTTACGTCACTGCCACATTCGAAGATATTATCTGCCGACCTTTAAAGAGAAATTATTGCATCTGCGCACAAACCGTTCTCAAACACAGAGTTTCGCGACCGCGAAATGTGTGTTATCGTATGATTTCTCATGTTGTTTATAACGGAAGTATTTTCGGAAAAATATTACGATCGCGAGTAAGCTTACCACAATTTTTCTGTAAACCATAATATTGCGGCCGTATTTTCAATGCTTTCTACCATTTGTTCCTATGTAACTGAAAATTTTCCATATTTGTATACAGTATATCGAACATGCAAAAATATCTGGCCGCAAAAATAACGCGTACTGAAAATAAATCGCAGTAAATGTAATGGAAAAATATGTAGCATATAAAAATAAAGATTTTCTTTAATGTTTTATATATATTTATTTATTATATTTACATATTATATTTATATGTATATTAAATATATTTATAAATAATATATATATATATATAAATTATATATATATATATATATATATATATATATATATATATATATACACTACGCACAAAAATTAAAGGATCACTTTCTTCCATATAAAAAAGGCCAATTTTCAAGTAGTTGCAATTTCCTTAAAAATAATCGGAACAAGATTAATAAAAAAGCGTTTCAAGAGTCGAAGTTTCTAGTTTTAGAATTTTTAAATGAATTTCAATTCCTTCTATTCGTTACAAAATTACATTGTAAAAAAGCGACATCCATCGATTGAACAAATTTTAGAACAGTTTGTCCAAGAATATCGAATTAAAAATAAATCCTAACACAATTTCATTAATTCGGTGTGAAAGAGCAGAGTTTTAGCTTTTATTTCTTTTTTAATGAATGTTCTATGATTTTTTTTTCGCCGAGATATTTATTATTAAAACAAAATCGAGCTATTGACTTTGAACGCTTACACTTAGTGAAAAAATGATCGTACAACAATCATTAAAAACGCAATTTAAAGAGAAAAGCACTTTAAAATACTTTTATCGTTTTTTCAATCATTATTCATTTTTAAAGCGTAATTGTTACTTAAAAATCAAGTAAAAATTGCACTTTTATTTTTTTTTTTTTTTATTGAAATCAATAAAAGTTAACGAAAAAACGCTAAAATTTTCATGAACTCTATAACATTTACAATTAAAAAGCATTCCAGTTACTCGTACAAAAGGCCGAAGTGTTAAGTTTTTTTTCTGTACATTTTAGAAACATAAATTAATGATTATTATGTTTATTTTTTTACTAGTTATAAGCGTTTAAAGTCAACAGCTCGATTTTGCTTTAATAATGAATATCTCAGCGAACAAAAATTATAGAACATTTGTTAAAAAATGAAATTAAAGTTAAAACTCTGCTCTTTAACACCCAATTAATAAAATCGTTCTAGGATTTTTTTTTAATTCAATATTCTTGGACAAACTTTTGAAAAATTTGTTCAATCGACGGATGTCGCTTTCTTACAATGTAATTTTGTAATGAATAGAAAGAATATTGAAATTCATTTAACGATTCTAAAACTAGAAACTTCAATCCTTGAAACGCTTTTTAATTGATCTTATTCCGATTATTTTTAAGGAAGTTACAACTACTTAAATGTTGGTCTTTTTTCATATGAAAGAAAGTGGTCCTTTCATTTTTTGCGTAGTATATATATATATATATATATATATATATATATATATATATATATATTTAATTAAATGTAAATAAAATATATAAAAATTCTAAATGTAATAATTAACAAATATATATATAAAAGAAAATTGAAGAAAATTATTAGAGTTGATAATAAATAAAATAATTCAGATTTAGATTCTTGATATCTGTTTGCGTGTGGATAATGTGGTATCGCCGTTTTGTGGGGCTATTCATCCCGTCGAATAATTCAATTGCAGCTCCATTTAATTTAACAACTCCATGAGATATGTTCTTGCGTGTTGAATTAATAAAGGCACGTGATGCAATCGTGATCGGCAGAAAATTTCCTACGTTTGTACAGTAGGTGAGTACACACGCAACGAAACAGATGGGTGAACACGTGGCTCTTCTTGTCGCAGCACGCTCTGAACGCGTGAATACGAATGTATTCATAGCCACGGCAACCTCCTCTCGCCGCTGCCGCCATTGAATTGAGATCTGCGTGTAGAAATAGACATCCCGATGCTATTCACCCGAACGTAATATGTTTGAAATAGTGAATAGTCTTTGAGCACTTAAATCGTGATTCTGTTTTTTTTCTTCTTTTTTTGTAATATTTATAAGGAATATTTTTGTACAAAAGAAATACGTGTTTTAAAACTTCATTTATCTTTGCTTCTCAAGACTGAGTAAAATATTTAGAGTTTTTATTCTGTAGTGACAATTAAATTATATATTATACTATTAGGACGGTAATAAAAGATTGTCTTTTAAAATATTGTTGAAAATGACATCGCTGAAGCTCTCGTTTTATCGCGAATTAAAATAAAACAACAGAGCATTTATTTCTCTCTTCTTCTCCCTTTTTTTTACAAAGATCTGATAAAACGGAAAAAAACTAAGTATATGATGCTGAGAAGGAAAAGACTCGGCATTGCCTGCAATTTCCTTCAGCTGGCACTTTTAATCAAGAAACGCGATGGAAAGAAGGGAGAAACGAAGAAGTCCTCGAAATAGAATCTCGGTTACCGCGCTGGGACATGTGATGGTAAGAGACGTTCTCCTTCTCGAAGCGAATACGTATCTCTGTAAACGCGAACATGATCTCCGGAATTACATTTCGTTCTCCACCACCGTATCCGGGAGGTGCATCATACTTGAAGAAATCCACAAGTGCAAGATGCAACTTGTATCGTCCATATATCCGACAAGATATTATTAGATTGTGTCGCACAGACATGTTTTTGATTTATGATAATATATATATATATATATATATATTATAATTTGTAAAGAGCAAACTCTCGTACCTGAAAATTTTCGTGGTAACAAATAAAAAATAGCTCTATTAGTTAGGAATGAAAAAACATTTATATCATTCACCACGGTTGAAAATATCTTACATTTCGCCTTCTCAGAATTATGATAGCGGTATTTTGTGGCATCTCCGCAATTAATCATGTGAGCTAAAGGCGCCACGAATAAACTGTGGATATTTCTTCTCGGTCTATTTTTCATCGTATAAGGATGCCTGAGGGAAAAGTAGAGAAAGTGTATGTCTAAATGAAGAGATTGCATGAAAAGGGTCCGACTTGTGGTTGACCTAAGTAATTGCACGCGCTTGCAACGGTCTTCATCTTTCCTTTAGATGAAAAAAAGGAACTATTCCAATCTTTACCCGTCAACAGAGAAAAAAATTTCGCTACTTTTCTAAAGATTTCCTTCACTTATCGTTCACTTATCGTTTTTAATAAAGTATTTTATTCATCTATAAAAATTAACAATTTAAAGCTCTAAATATTAATACATAATATGAATTAAATGCATAAAGGCAATGAAGAGCCAACGCGGGTGGAGGGCGTGAAAAAAACTTCTTTTTCAACCGTATTGGTTGTAAATCTTCTATATTTTCAAATGTTTCGGATTCTTTTTTTCAGCCTTCTTCAGTGAATCATTACAATATTAACGTATACATCCCGCCATACTCCAACGCCTATCTAATGTAAGACGCCTCCTACACGGTGCCAAACGCAAGGATAAATGCATTGAACCGACGAAGGGCAACCGCGATCGCACAAACACACGCATATGAATGAATAATATTTTATTCATTTGTAACCAAAAATATAAACATAAATGCACATTAGGTTATACAAATTATAAAGTTTAATAATGTTATATTGACATAATAAAAATAATTTACTAAATTCCTCTTGAATTTTCCTCTTGAAAAAGCATGTTTAAGATTATTTTTCGGCAACTGAAATCGTATCATTATATTTATAATAATGTCTGCATGTATTTTATATAATCTTTTTAATAAATGTCATAAATTTTAATTTTCTATTTCAGAAAAAAATACAATTTTGCGTTAGTCCTGAATAAGCGTATCGTGTCTATAAAACTTTATCACATTTTATATTTATTAATCTATTTGTGCATATAACTGTTTGATAAACCATTTATTACAATTACAAATTTGAAAAAGTATCGGAAAAAACTGCTTTGAATCCAAAAAAAACATAGAAAGAAAACGGAAAAAACTAGTTATCAAACTTTCCTCTTTAAAAAATAAACAGCAATAAAAGCATAAAAAGATACAAGCACTTTTAAAACTTGTTCAAATATTTGTGAAATTTTTTATTTCGACAAAATGTATGCTTATAAATGTTCAAATATTTGCAACAAGATTTCTTTGACATAGATTATTTGCTATAGTATACTTATAAAAATTTATCAAAAATCTCTAGTATAAACGTTTGAATCTAACTGTCAGAGAATGAGTAAAATTTATTCTTACAAAGAAAGGTATGGAAGTGTTCTTCTCCGATTTTAATGCGCTTTGAATATGTTGTAGTCTAGATCAAAATAGGAGACACGTATTATTTTATACGTGCTTTTTCGCCCGTTAAGGGAGTGAAACACCTTCTTGAGAAGAGAAAAATCGGTTTTTATATTTCTGAGCAAATACCGTCGAAACAGTAAGAAATATAAAAAAGGTTTTCAATAAAAGTTTTATGATATTTAATATATTTTAAAACTGCATAATCAGATTTTTTTTTAATTAAAGAGGGAAGCCGGATTTCGAAAAATATGACATTTTCAAAAAATCTGCATATGCAATTTTAAAGTACATTAAAAATCATAAAATTTTTATTCGAAACTTTTTTTTATATCTCTTACCATTTCGCCGTTTATTTGTTCAGAAATATAAAAACCGATTTTTCTTAAGAGGGTGTTTTACCCTCTTAACAGCCAAAAAAGCACGTAAAAATACGTCTCCCGTATTTTTACCTAGACTACTACATATTCAAAGCGCATTAAAATCGGAGGAAGACATTTCCTTTTCTTGTTAGAAGTACACTTTTTGTAAACTTGCTTCACATCACGTTTTGTCGTCCCACTGTTTTGCACGGATGATGGTAGTAACCAAAGACCCATAATTATCGCGAAATAGTGGTGAAAAAGCTATCGATAAAAGATAACGATAAATCCGGAAAAAAGGAAAAGGACGGAACACTCCTTGAGCCCTTCCGATAATGGCGTGTCGCGACCACGTGAACACACACATTTTCTCGGTTGAGTTGCTTCGCGCGCTTCTTCTTTTCAGGATATGTGGGTTTCCTTAGTGATGGCATTCTATTACGGTCAGTTGCAGCTATTGTTCCCCATTCTTTGCTCTCGATTTTGCACTAACATTTTTACGCGATTTTAAACCTCGAACAATATCGCGTAAAATTTATTAATTTTTCAACAAAAATTGTTTCGATAATTGAATTTGTCATTTGTTCCTTACTAATTACTGACATTTGTGGCATTTTTCGGCCGATATCTAAATAATTTAGATAAAATTATTTAATTGGTGCTTTTTCATCTAATTATTTTTTCTGATTAAATGAAATACACTACGCAAAATAATTAAAGGCTCACTTTGTTTTATATAAAAAAGGCCATTTTTCAAGTAGTTGCAACTTCCTTAAAAATAATCGGAATAAGATTAATAAAAAAGCGTTTCAAGAATCGAAGTTTCTAGTTTTAGAATTTTTAAATGAATTTCAATTCCTTCTATTCGTTACAAAATTACATTGTAAAAAAGCGACATCCATCGATTGAACAAATTTTTGAACAGTTTGTCCAAGAATATCGAATTAAAAATAAATTCTAACACGATTTCATTAATACGGTGCGAAAGAGCAGAGTTTTAGCTTTTATTTCTTTTTTAATGAATGTTCTATGATTTTTTTTCGCCGAGATATTTATTATTAAAACAAAATCGAGCTATTGACTTTGAACGCTTACACTTAGTGAAAAAATGATCGTACAACAATCATTAAAAACGCAATTTAAAGAGAGAAGCACTTTAAAATACTTTTATCGTTTTTTCAATCATTATTCATTTTTAAACCTTAATTGTTACTTAAAAATCAAATAAAAATTACACTTTTATCTTTTTTTATTTAAATAAATGAAAGTTAGAAAAATACTAAAATTTTCATGAACTCTACAACATTTACAAATAAACAGCATTCTAGTTACTCGTACAACAGGCCGAAGTGTTAAGTTTTTTCTATACATTTCAAAAACTTAAATTAATGAATACAATGTAATTTTGTAACGAATAGAAATAATATTGAAATTCCTTTAAAGATTCTAAAACTAGAAACTTAAGCTTTGAAACGCTTTCTTATTGATCTTGTTACGATTATTTTTGAGAAAGTTGCAATTGAAAATTGGCCTTTTTTATATGGAAGAAAGTAGCCTTTTAATTTTTTTGCGTAGTGCAATTAAAAATTATATATATTATTACAATTATACACCATTATATGTTACATATTTATTAAGTCATATCATGATGAAAATATTATTTTGATTATTTATTGCAAAAAGAGAGCAACGTTTGTTACATATTCTAAATTTTAATTAGCGACGATTGTTTCGCGACGCGAGCGTTCATGAGTTAAATAGCTGTTCTGAAAGGATACAATATAGGACTAATCTGTCATAAGAACTGCTTGCATTTAACAAACGGATGTACGTGTCGACGATATACGCGAGAGGATGAAGCCACGCGCGCGTGACTCACCTCTTGAAAAATTTCTCTCACAGAGTATTCACAGGATGCATACTATGCACGACTTAAAATGTTCCGGTAGACACATTTACAAAAAAAAAAAAAAAAAAAAAATAAAAGAAATCTACATTACAACAATGCCACACAGAACGCGTTAAAAAATAGCAAACAATAATACCGCAATTTTTTTTATGTAATTATTATAAAAATGAGCACGATTAATATAATATATAATACAACACTAAAAGAGATAAAAAATTGTTCATGTTATTATTTTGTTTACAAATTTATAACCATTTGCGATGAAAGTTTTTTGTTTTGCAATTCCAGATATTATAGTTGTCCAAATTATATAGACAAAGCTTACGAATTACGATTTGACAAAATTTTTTTATATAAGTGTTATATTAGAATTGCGAATTTTTTCCATCACGTCATTCCCGGTTTATTCATGATGAATTTTTACATCAATGAGGCTTTATTGCTAGTTGTTTTTAAAGTCGCGAATGATTTTTAGTACAAAAGGGAAAGTTTTGAATTTTATAAAATCTTGTTCCAAGAAATTATATTTACTTTTGTGGCAAATGTCATTGTGTCTTATTTTCTAAAAATAATGATTTGACGAAAATATAATTATTCAATATATACTATTCCTCTTTTTTAACGAAGATACGTAATATGATATCTTTTCATGAAAGTTTTTACGTTTAATGCGTAGTGCAAATGGTTGCATTCATGCGTGATATGTGCAGATTGACATTGGTGATCAACAGAACGGTGTAAATATTGTTGTAACAGCGGATGTACACTCACACATCTAGAGAGCACAATTATAACTGCGGGTAATTTCGTAAACTGTTTAATCTCGTTCTACATACAAGTTATATAACAAGTTATATGATATATTGACAACTGTCGTGGACGGAAAGAATTAATCGACCGATTTTAGCCAAAATGTTTCGAATATAAATACGACAACCGATTATCGAATACATAGTGAACAAATAGTAAGATGATTTGATAATGACTGGCTTATAATTGAAATGCAATGTGATAAGCGCACTTTGAATTTATTGTCATACTGCAGGTTCTTAAATTATCTTCGTTTATAAATTAATCGTAGAAACAACTTATAATTTCCACTGGAATATTAATTGAAACGAGTGCGTAAAAAACGACTAACAGTATTCACATCTGTCATTATTGTACGCACAGGCGGTTGATTCGATCAATTGTTCCGCAGTTTCGATCATCAACCTCAAAATCGCGTTTAAACTCATTCAACAGACAAGTCCATTAAAAATTTTCAATTCCCGACTGTAACATTAAACTCGGTTCTCGCACTGAGAGTTCGGAACATTTATCTATCTCGAGACGAACAATTCTTTCAGGATTCTTCTTTCAGTCAACGGAAAAAGAAAAATCTCAATTTATTTGAAACAAGTTGAAGTACGTAAAAAATGTAATACATAAGTTGATAAGCTCGCAAACAAAGTTACTAATTTACTATTTTAAACTAATTCTATAAAAAAAGATTTAGCAATTTATATAGCGATGTTTTTCACGCGTACTTCTTTGATAAAAGCAAAATAAAATTTTTCGCATTTTTATATATATTTATTTTAATATACTAAACACATACATATATTTTTTACTCATAATTTTATTGTTTCGATAATAACGTGATATCTGGATTTTATTGTTAAAACGATAAAACGATACGTTAAGCCTTATTAAATCGAGTCTATTAAACATTGATATTTCGAATATAAACAAGAAAAATAAAATCCGTTATAATCCATAAGTCTATATTATACGCCGAAAGGTATCGCGAGGGATTGCAAATTTCATTTGACGCGAGAGATATTCAGACAGGAATTTTATTTTTTTATCAATAAAAGAGAGAGAAGGAAAGCAGTTATATTCGAGCGTATTGGTACTTCGCAGGGAATCCAGCTGAATTGAAAGCGGACGATTGAATCGCATACACTCCCCCGAAAGCGATTAGATTTTCCCTTCGGTGAGCGAGGGCCGAGTCACTTCGGTGTAACACGTATTGCTGAAATTCAAAAACCGGTTACTGTTAAGCCGTGACACGCGGTCGATACGATAACTTGCGTAACGGACGTGAAATTTAGCGGGAGTCTCGATAAGAGAAGAGAATCTCGTGCAAAAGGGTTTTACGATCTGGCCGAATGGCCAGTCACACAATATTATACAATTGCAATTTATTAAAATATTTGGAGTATAGAATGAATAATTAATTGAATTATTGTTTGGAAATTATTTCACGCTCTACGCCCGCATTGGCTCTTAATTGCCTAATTATATTATTTATATTATAGCGTTACGCACCCATTCATTTAATAACCATAACCATCCACTATCGTTATTTGCCATTGAAAAGGTACAATGATGTAATTTGCGAAAAAGAGAAACGGTCTTACGATGTTCAATGATGTAACATTGTATTACTTTTATCGTGATAAAATACAGATTTAAAGGTTTGCTTTCAAAGAAATGAAAGAAACTTGTATTTATGAAAGTACGAGAAAAAATGGTATAAAGGAGAAACCAATCTCGTATATTGTATAATATCGTATATTGTATAATATTATAGGTTAGGTATAATGACACATTAATTCTATTTTAAAATTAAATTTTAAATTTTAATTTAAAAATATTTGAAAAAATTTTTATTTATTATGATAATAAGAAAAAATAATATTGATTATTTAATAAAGAAAAAATATGTATTAATATAAGAATATAAATATAGAAAAAAATATTCTAATTAATTTTGTTCATTAAATTTTTTTTAGTAAAATGCACATTTTACTTCTCTTTAATCTTTTAAAGATTAGCATGAGTAAAATATGGAATTAAATAATCTGTAAACAAAAGAAAGAGAGAGAAACAGGGATATAGACTTCCTCACAATACCATTAGATATTACGTAATAGAGTTGATTAATAGTAGTTGAAACGTGAGAAATCTCGTGCCGCGACCAGATGACTGTATCGTAGTTATCAACCTAATTACGGCATATCCAAGCTTCGAGATTAATCGAATCGAGATCGCAACGTGTCGAATGATGACATAACATCGACGCATCGGAGAGAGCACATTTCTGTTGTGTGCCATAGTTATCATTGTGTTATATAGTTATATTATTGCGAATGCCGAAAAAATAATATACAGGACGAGGAAAAAGTATGGAAACCCTGAAAAATATAAGTTTTACAGAGAAATGTTTCAGACAAAAGTTATATGATATTTCGAGAGGGACATAAGATGTTGTCATTGATTTGATTAGTTGCTTGAAGGTCACCTTCAATTTCTTAAATAAAACACCTTATTTTTAATTACATATTCTTATAGCTTACCTCGAAAGCTTTCCAAAATACTATAATAAAATTTTTGTAGTTAAGAATTTCCTGAGATATTTTAAAGTTTGTCATGATATACTTTTTAATATAAAATATGAAATAAGTGAGAACAATGAATAACCTTAGATAGCCGGATCCTTTTTTGAGTTTGCTTTAGATTCTTTTTCTGTAAAACATATTTTTTGAGATTTTTCAAGGTTTTCATACTTTTTCCTCACCCTGTATAGTGAGCATTTTGTTTAATTGTCGTACATCATTTTATATGTAGGAGAATAGTACGGTGAATATCGAGATTGTTACCCTTTTCTGAATATGTTTTCTGACAATTATGTCTCTCGAAAATGCGATATCGTGACAGATACTATTTATTGCGGTGTTACATTATTCATGCGAGTCGAAGTGACAAAAGAACATTTTTTTTTTTTTTGCTTTAATTCGTTACGTTTGGTTTTCAGTCTTTTCTAAAATATCCTTTCGTGATAAAGAGAGCGCGCGATTTATCATTCGCATCATGATTGTTGCTTTGTGCAAAAAATGTGGGTCGATTCAATTTGACAAGCATGATATCTCGAATTCTCTTTTAGATGGTAAAAAATAGGAATATAATCGTATTATGTATTTCAAAATATAATTTTATTTCAGATTTTCTTAAATCTTATCATAAAACCAATAAAATACATAATATAAATTAAAGATTTATTTCTGAAACAGGTTATTCGGTCCATTAAAAATATCGTGACTGTATTTATAAACACGATATACATACATAGATGAAATATCGCAGCCATTGCATCAATCGAAATGAACGGCTCCGTTTTGTAGCTCGTGAATCCAATATGGTTGCGAAAAGACGGTAATTTACAGTCGACCCGCGTGCTGTGCATAAACCTGTCACAGATCAACAAGTGAAGCGGCCGAGCCGGCTGGACCTGTTGAACATATATCAAAAAAATATAGGGCGATATAAAAAAAATTACGCGTGAAGTAAACAAAATATCAAAAGGAAGGAGGGACACTGCGATCGTAAGAGAAGCGTATAGTTGCTCGGAAACGATCCTTGAGATGGAATTTGCGAGACCAACCAATATACAACCCGGAGACGGGATATTACGTCACGCAAAGTGGCGTGTTGGCGGACTTCCCTATAAAGGGGTCGGGGAGTCCTTCCTTAATGGACCGTACCGTTGGTTAACCCCGGGCACTTATTCCGTACGACCTCTGCACAGAAACGGGGGTGAGGGCGAGAGTGCGTGGTCAGAAGTGATGGCGGGAATTGTTGGATGTTCGTTCACTTATATATCAACCGCCGGAAACGAGCCACGACATCGTTACTTTGTTATGTAACGAGCATCTCGCGGGAAATTCTGGAAACAATGTAAACGAGCGAGTCGGATTAAGCGACTCTCTAAACATCGTAACGTTAATCGTGACGCTTGCACGCGCGCGTTAACTCGAATTACGTAAATACAAGATTAGCGAACGGTGATTTTATGTATACGCGGTAAACATTATTGAAGGATTGTTATCGTAGGATTACTTCCGCAGCGACAATCTAAACCGAGTGTAATTTTCCTCTGCTATTTCATGACGCTATTCTAATTATTCTGTTGCTAATTTGCAATTAGTCTAGGATTTCTTCACATATTTCTGTGTGAAATTTTTTTCATTTTAACATTTTTATTCTTACTATTATTTTTACTATTTTTACTATTATTTTTATTATTATTATTTTTATTATGAATTATTAATTTTTATCTTTCCATGACTGGTTTAAAAATTTTTTTAGATTACAAATACCTGATCTAAAGAATGAACAATAAGATTAATGAAAAGAGAGAGAAAATATATAAGATTAACGAAAGAAAATGCTCTAGCAAAATACATTATGAATCAGATTTAAATAATCGAATTAAATTGTACTTTAAAATTATACGTATATGCTGTAGCCTTATGAATCGGTTTATTTGTATATATAGGATAAGGCAAAAATATAGAAACCCTGAAAAATCTCAAAAAATATAAGTTTTAGAGAAAAAATGTTTCAAACAAAAGTTGTACGGTTTTGAGAGGGACATAAGATAATGTTCTTGATTTGACATTGAATATTTTATAATTTGTCATAATACTTTTTAATATAAAATATGAAATAAATGAAAAAAATAAATATATTTTGCCTTAGATTTTTTCCTATAAAACTTATATTTTTCGAAATTTTTCAGGGTCCTTACTTTTTCCTCACCCTGTATATAATACTAGATTTTACGGAACACTTTTTTTTGGTAAATTATAATAACATGCAAAATTGTTTATGTACGCAATCGAATAACTCGGATACGATAATTTAGAACCAATACCATATGACCGTATAAAAAAAAACACAGAAACCCGGGAAAAGAATAGGGACACAGAAAGAATATACAGCCAGAGGGGGCTTCCCAACAGACTGCTTCAAGCGTAAACTTCAGTTCGAACTCAACCAGGCTCGATAACAAACATCGAATGCCGCCCCGAGAGTGCCAAATCGAGAGAAAAAGAGATAAAGATAGATAGATAAATAGATAGATAGAGAGAGAGAGAGAGAGAGAGAGAGAGAGAGAGAGAGAGAGGGGGGGGACAGATCGGAGGAAGCGAAAACCAGTCGGGGTAGACAAAATATACGAGTTGCCGTTACAGCAGCCTGGAATGTTGTTTTCATCGCAATTCACCAGCGCAGTGGCAAAAATCGAAATTCCTTCGCTTCTACAGTAGATAAATACTGAACGTGCTCGCTTGTTTTCTCACACGAACGAGTAGCCGCGCCCGTTTACGCAACTGGTTATCAGTAGCGTCAGATTCGCGACGTTTGGCTTGACTGATCGTTTATGTAGATGATTCGGGAAATCTCAATATGTAAGTTAATAATTTGTAATTTTTTTTTCAGTCATCAATATTGTCAAACTTTTATTATATTTTATTCTCACAGTCAGATATAATGAAATTAATTACAGATAAATTATACATGTCAGATATAATGATATCGGATAAATAAATCATATCTCATGAGCCAAAATCTCTTGTATGTCATATGTAGGGACACATTTTCACGATAAGAAAGTGAAATGTCGACCTCTAAACTATGTCAGAGACGGTTAAGACCAGTAACGTTAAATCGCAGGCACACTCACGGCATGATATTGGCGTGTCGCCAAATGCTACAGCTTGCACTTATGACGCTGCAGCTAAACTTCTTACGACATCTCAACTACACGCTTCCACGGGCTCCGCAAGAATACGCTACTAATGCTTATACATATGTTACCCTGTCCAAAAAATATCCGAGGTTTCTTAGGTTCAGAAAAAAAAAACTTATCTTTTGAGTTCTCAGACACACTTTAGCCCAGCGGTTCCCTTAATGGAAACACTTCTGGAATTACTATTTTGAAATGGCTTTCAATCGCGTGTTCTTCTTGGTACTATCTCGTCTCTGAAATTGAGTCCCCTTCAAATCGAAATGCCTTTTCAGTGGCATTTTCAGCTTAAGAAACAACCAGAAATCAAGGAGCATATCTAAAGAGCAGGGAACTTGGCGAATCTGAGGAATTTTGTTCTTGACCAAGAAACTGGTTAAATCATTTTTCAACGTTTCGTGATAATGCGGAATCAAAATACATCTATTATTCTATAAATAGCCAGACATATTCAACCGGCAATGCTATATAAAATTATGCATGCACAGTAAGATCCACTATTGCATTATGAGTTTCGCTTTTCGATTCCAAATGACTTTCGAGAAAAAAATAAGATCGGAGGTCAGATTCTTTTTGAATTGGGTAGTATAATATACTATATAATATAATATAGTACAGTTATAATAATGTAATAATATAATATAGTATAATATAATATAGTACACTCCGCAAAAAAATTAAAGGGCCATTTTCTTTTATATAAAAAAAGGTCAATTTTCAAGTAGTTGCAATTTCCTTAAAAATAATCGGAATAAGATCAATAAAAAAGCGTTTTAAAGCTTGAAGTTTCTAGTTTTAGAATCTTTAAATGAATTTGAATTCTTTCCATTCGTTACAAAATTACATTGTAAGAAAACGACGTTCGTCAATTGAACAAATTTTTCAAAAGTTTGTCCAAGAATACTGAATTACAAAAAAATCCTAGCACGAGGTTATTAATTAGGTGTTAAAAAGCAGAGTTTTAGCTTTAATTTCTTCTTTTTAACGAATGTTTTATGATTTTTTTTTGCCGAGATATTCATTATTGAAGTAAAATCGAACTATTGACTTTAAACGCTTACAACTAGTGAAAAAATAATCATAAAACAATCATTAAAAAAGCAATTTAAAGAGAAAAGTTAGCACTTTAAAATACTCCTATCGTTTTTTAATAATTATTCATTTTGAAAGCGTAATTGTTACTTAAAGATCAAGTAAAAATTGCACTTTTATCTTTTTTGTTGAAATGAATGAAAGTTAGAAAAAACGCTAAAATTGTCATGAACTCTGTAACATTTACAAATAAAAAGCATTCTATATATAGTTATACATATATTATATAATGTATAATTACATATTATATATTATATTACATATATATAATATAATTTACTGTATATAATATAATGTATAATAATATAAATGTTAACTTAAAATTTTTTTAATAGTATATTTTCTATATATTATATGTGTTTCTTTATGTGACGTATAAGAATTATTTTTGAAAATTAATTTTACGAAGTTTCTCATAGATGCGTTACTTTATCAAGTTTTCAACTATACATCATTTGAACGGAATAAAAGTGGCAAAACGTAAAACAAATATTAATTATTTTTAAAGAGTGTTGTTTGTAAAAGTGAGAAAAATTTTTCATCATGATAAACGATTTTTCTTTATGATTCCACACACAGTGAAGGAATAGAATCTGTAATGCGATAGAAAAGTGCTCGACGTTTTATCACTCTCGTAAAGTTTTACCGAGCTATCGTGCGCGTAATTAAATTTTGTAGAATTTATTCCACAACAATGACGATAGATTATATCGCCATATAATATCATATGATATGTTTACTTGGCCGAAAACGATCTATCGCAACCCGAAATTTTCTTCTTTTGGGTTACATAAGAGCCTGACCAAACATTCTGTCACACATCGCGTTGTTTACATTCTCTTGTCACACATACATAGAGTTGACTCAAAAACATGTTCTATAAAATCTACCTCGATATAATGAAAACAAGTTAGAAAACTGTCGATACAATAGTCTGGAGAGCAAGTTGCAGTAACTTTACACACAAACAAAATAATATTTTTCGGTTACTATTATCGTTATTGCTTAGCGAAATTCGCTGAGATCGGAAAGTGTCGGAGTAACAAGAAGCAATCTCGCAAATGCGGATAAAATTCCGAACGATGTGGGCGCGAGATAATTGAAAGAAATCGCTGGCTCCTTCTTGGTTCGTGGCAGCGGCTTGAGCGATTGCGCTGCTGTTTCTCACAGCCGCGCCATTAATTATCTTCGGGAGCGCGAAAACTTTCGTAATTCGAGAAAAATCTCCGCCGGAAGCCGAAGCAACAACACGTCACGTTTCATCGTCGAGAGTGATTTACCTTATCTCCGCTCATGCAAACCTTTCGCAAAAAGCTCGCTCTTTATTAAAAATGTCGTGTCAGCGGATCCCAATCAACATCGAGGTGGAACGCAATTACGTCCGCTGTTAATTAAAGTCAACGCCAACGAAAACTTTGCATAAAGTTCGCCAAGAGTTTCGATGTCGTCATTTCGTTCATCGATCGCTTTGAAAAACGCATCGTTATAATATTTGCTTGTCTATTGATGTCATACAGTTCTAAATAAAATTTACAAAATTTTTCAAGAGTTGTTCGATAATCAAAGCAAATTTTTACAGATGTATAAAATAAATACAAATGTTTATAAGTTTGTAATTTAAATAAAAACTTTTGTACAACCGATATTTTTCATAAAATTATTTTTTTATTGTTATAAAAAATTCCATTATCATATGATGATCTATTCATTATATTTATATTTTTATATTTAAGATGGATTTATTTATTTTGAAGATAAATTTTCGTCAGTTTATTTAAAAGATTATGTAATTTTATTAATTTATTTAATTCCTTTGGTTATAAATTAATATTAATGATACGATGTACTTTTTTTGAATAATATATCAATTGATAATTGTAATGTTTTATATATTATATGTATATTCAAATAATTAGTTTTTAAAAATTTTCGATTATTACGAGACTAAATAAAAAATATGATTTGATGTAAAACATGTAATCTAACACTAACATTTTTTTCGATTGGTTGCGTATAAAGAAATGGCAAATGATCTTGTTCTTTTTCTTGATTATTTCTTCAAGCGTGTTGAATGAAATAAACGTGCAATCCATCTTTGACAGTGAAGGTAACACGTGACTAGACTAAACCGGAACTTAAATTAATAGCGATAACGCCATTCTACAAACTACTTAATTATAACTTGAGCTCGTTTTTTACAACCCTCGCAGCATCAACGATGGAAGCTTGATACTTTTTATCGACGAGTTCGCTAAAAATGCGACCATTAGCTGACGTGATTTTAATTAGTTCTTTAATCGTTCGCATCTGTCGCCTAGGGGAACTGATAACTTTGCTGATAAGCTTACTCGTTGAAAATTTATAGTTTAATTTTTCCTTCTTTCTCTTTTTTTTCTACTGCATTATCGTATATAATAAGCAAATTTTTCTCCGAAATTTGTGCTTAAATTTTAGTTTATTGTTAATTATAAATAAATAATTCAATCTTTTTTATATAACTTTAATTTCCTTTTATGGTAAAAAAAATATCACGCATATTAAACTATTTTGCAAATTATACATTGTTTTGAATTCATATCTTACAAATATATTTCTTGAAATTTTCATCAAAATATATGTAGTTTTTTCTAATAAAATTATTAAACTCGTTTTCGAAAAAGATGGAAAAATCTCAAAAAGTTTAAATACAGAAGATTTTGTTATTAGAAAAATTCCAGAGATTACAACTACAGACGTAAGAGAATTATCATCTCGTAATCTGGGTTTTCCATTAAACCACTGTAGTCTTTATTCAGATATCTTGCTTTTTGTCTAGTAATTATTATCCTGTATTATCCTATTATTATAACTTTATTGTTTGATAAAATTACATATGCTTTTGTTACGCACATATCGTATCTCTCAACAATGTTAAACACGTGGTTGGATGAACCGATATTTCTTCTTCACATGTTTCCGCAACAATTGTAAGTGTAAAGGTCGCGGAGTAACAATGAGGTTGTTGCGAAATTCTTGCAAAATTTTAGCGGCCTCAATATCGATACTACAACCATGTCGATACTTTATATGCCGACAATTTCAAGCAGCACAATTTAATTATGCAACTATGCAACTGGCACTGGAAAGTGTCAGTCTGTAATTTTTTCACGTTATAACTGAATGTACACATTTATCTAAAAAAAATATCATTCAAAACGAGAAAAATATCTTATACAATAAAATATTTCTAACAATATTTATATTAAAAAAAAGACTTTATCATATATTTATAAATTGAGAAAAATAATTACAATATTTTCAAATTCTGACTCATTCTTCTCTCCAATTATAACTTTTTTACATGTGTAAATCATCGATATATAAATTTAAAACTTAGTTAAAAAAATATATAGTTTTTTTCTATACTAAATATAAATTGCACAAACTGATTATACAAATTGACAGATTAAAAGTTTTAGTTACTCTTTTATTTTTTTTAAATTTAATATTTAAAACTGAGATGATATAAAAGATGGAAGTTTAAAAACGTAAGAGAAGGCAAACGCATTTCATATAGTAATATAAAGTAATTATAAAATGCTAATTACGATAAATTTACTTGTTTGAATTTGTATGGCAACTTATAGTGTTTATCCGTAACTATAATCCATAATCTTCTCTGAAGTTTGATTTTACAGTGTAAAACCAGGTACAATAGACGGCAAAAGCGCGACAAGCAATTCAGGCTACATACGCGTGCGGAATTTAAATCAATTAATAAGTACTTCCCAGGCTTATTAACTCCATTTCAACAATCCTTGTTTTGTCGCGCTTCTTCCTCTCTCAATAATTGCATTCGCAACATGTCTAAACACGTTGATTATTTTTTTATTTAGTAATTGACAGTGTTTTCTGTTATCTAGATGAAGTTATCTTGATAATCGTTTAGATAAAGCAATTGCTTTATCTCATCCTTATCTAGATAATAATGGAATATATTATTTATATCTTTATCTTAAATGGTACAATGGATTATCTGTTTTAAATTTTTTAACGATAATTCTGCAATTAATAAGACTTAGTCTTTAATAAGCACTTTTTAATATGTTTGGTTTTTAGATTCATTTTCAAAGGCAACTCAAAGATAAGATCCAATCATATTAATAAAGAACTTAATAAACGCTGAGTTTTGTTCAACATTTAATGTTTCACAAAGTGAATCATTCATTATATAATATACACTAATATATATACACTAACTCATAATCAGTGGTATCAGATTCGAAAGCAGCATGCTGCTAGTGTTTCGTATTTTACGATTATAATGTTTTCATTTTTTCCTTAATTATATTTTTTAAAACAGTATTATCTTAAAATCATCTAGATAAGATGCTTTATAATTTTATCTATTATCTAGATAAACTTGAAATAAATCACTTTTATATTATCTGAAATAAAATATTATGTCTTATCTTATCTTTATCTAGACAACGTTATCTACGTGAAACACTGGTAATTGAATAACTAAAACATTTCGATTTGTTGTCAATTAAAGAATTTGTATAGCAGGTATAAAAAACCTAACGATGTAGAGATAAATGATGTTTTACGATAATCGTAAAAATTTTTTTTTGCGATATTATGTGGCAATAGGCAGTTTGCATTAAAAAAAAATACATTTTTTTATATATGTAATTTAAATATATATTATTATAAATTTATTTATAAGAAAATTTTAAATTTTAATCACTAGGAAGGTATTAAAAAATTAAATTAAAATTTAATAAAATTTAAATTGTGAGAAAACGATTTTGATTGGTTGGAGTGCGTAACGTCACAGTGCAATAGTTCCAAACGTTTGTTTTCTATATTCTGTATTGCTATATTCGGTCATTCTTGATCCCGAGGTACAAAGAAAAACAATTTATTGGGTGTTTTAATTGTTGTACTTTTACATAGAGGTACAAAACAGGTTTTGTACGTGTTACCTTTGCCCATTTTCACAATAACTGGATATTTTAATAAATAAAAATAGTGTGTTGTTACTATATATATTAGGTTTGGGGAGACGCTATTTCATGCTATTTAGCGCTATTACCGTCTCCCCGAATGCAGATATTGCACTGTGACGTCACATCGCGTTCGGGAGTTTCCAATCGTATTCGACAATTTCAAATAATGTAATTTTTATTATTGATTTTTTTGCTTAATTTTCATTAAAAAATTACGAAAAAAATAATTACGTTTAAAATTATATATAAATTATAAAATGCAATTGTTTTTCAAAATCATGCAAACTCCCTATTGTTATTTACAAAAAATACAAAATTAACAAAAATTGGGAATGTTTAAAAAAGCAAGTCGTCTATTGAAATGTATGTATAAGATATGAAAAACAAGATAAAAACTAACAATAAGAAATATAAAACACTACACAAACACATATTATTAATGTGCAAAATATAAAATATGTATAAAAATATAAAATCAAAACAAAATATAAAAATATAAAAATATAAAATGTGCAAAATATAAAATCGCTCAAGTCTCTTAACAAATTGAATATAGATTAATAAATTGCATACGAATTTCATTGCATGCCGGATACGTAATATTCGATAACTTTCTCATCTAAAAACTGAATATCCTTCAGACGCGAAATATACATATCGACGAAATGCATCGTGCATTCCTCGAAACCTGCATTTCCATGACGACGCGGCTATTGACGGCAAATTATTGCATCACTCGCGATAGATGCGATTCGTATGTATGTCTGTACTACATACATACATATGTGCGAAACTGACGTAATATGCGCGCAATGCATGATATATGTATGTATGTACATACATACATACAACACACGCACGCGTATGTACGTATGAATGCGCGAAAGAGATTTGCTCGAGGGTCCCTGATAATGAACTCTCTCGTCCCGGTTGCTCGATGAACGATGCTGGACAGCGTCGCTGGTCGGCACACGTGATCGCACACGTGCGTGTTCCGTTGCATGTGCCGTATATCATCGGTTGCATCGCTGCATCCGATTTACATGAGGCCGTTCGACCGCGCTTGAAAAACATTTGACCGATCTGGATCGCGCTTCTACCGGTATCAAAACGGACGAATCCTTTGCCGCGACTATAAACGTGACACATTGTGATATGAAGATTTTGTGTGTGTGTGTGTGTGTACATTTTGAAAATAAAACCGCCGCCTGTTATCGTCGTTGCTGGACATGGAATCCAAAACCCCAGATATAACACTACGTTGGGATGAGATCAAGTAACTTTTGAGTTTAACATAAATCTCGTTCGCGATTCCGAAAGTCTGAAATAGTGTTTTGTAGATTGTAAAATATTATCGCGCTGTGATAAATATTCTGGCATTTCTCGATGAAAAATTGAAAGCGCAGTTTGCATTGCGAAGAATGATTTAACACATACAATGTATGATATATCAACGTTGGTACTGACACGTTTCATTTATGCGCGACTGTATTCAGAAAATAAATAATCACTAACCCTCAAAGTATATTAAATAAAATAATAAATATGCATTGGGGCAAAATTACATTTATTTGTTATGGTTCTCAATTAAGTTTTCGCAAATTTAATTTCGCTTATAAAGTATTCATTGAATAAAATTAAATGTTTATTACGAAAATAAATTCCTATAGTGATAATTATTGCAAATAAATTTGGGAAATTGAGTTATTGCAGTATTTAATTTGATAAAACTATAAGCCTTGTTACATTTCCAAGAAAATATTTATTTAATTTATTAAAATAATAAGATAATCTTAGAGATTTGGGATAAGTTATTTCGGAAGAATTGTACATACTATATTGATTCTTAGTTGCAATTCAGTCAGAATTATTTTACTATTGACTAAAATTAATTGTTTTACACCATCAAGTACACTATATGATCGGTGCTGCGACTTTGAATCAAACTATCATTAGCAGTAAACAAAAAACAGAATTTGTTATCTGAAAGAAAACTATAAAAGTTTCTTCGTATAATAAACTTTATAATTTTATATAATAAGATAAAATATAATTTGTACACCTCTCTGTTTCTTTTTTAAAATATTAATTCGCTTTTTATGTATTTTTTTCAGTTTTTTTATTTCCAATACATATATTTCTTCCTTATTGAAGCGTATATTATTGATTTTTGTTATAACAATAATAATTTGTAGAATTTATTTTTCAGTATCCAATAAAAACAAAACTTTATTAATATTTTAATAAAATAATAATTTTTATTTATATATAAATTTATTACAAAAATTTATTAGTTGATATGTATTTAAATTACAAAAAAATATACGTATAGAATTTTAATATTGATGACAAAATTGAGTCAATTGTATAAATTTGATGAAATATGAAATAAAAAAATGCATTTAATACACAATTTAATTGATTTATGAAAGAGATTTTTTTTGCTAGCGATATATCTTTTATATTGTTCTTGTTCTTTGAAGACATATGTTATTTATACTTCTCGTTAAGAATACTTTTTCCACTTATTCCTTCTCAGGCAAAATCGTTACAACTGAATCCTGCATAGAAGAAATCCCATTCCTTAGCATGATTTATATCCCTTAAATCTCTTTTTTTGTCACAAGGAAACCTTCGTGTAACGAGTTACAAATATCGTTCGTTAACTTTTGCTTTCTTTTTAATTATTTATTTGAATTTGTTGTCATTTGAGTGGGAGGTTGTCGTAATAGCAAATTTTCGTGAAAAAGTTCGACTTCTGTGTAAAATTAAAAGCAAAGTCAGTTATGTATAATAGAAAATTTTTGCATTAAATTTCGTTATAAATTTCTCTATATTTGAATTAAGAGACGACGAGCTTGATGCGACAAATTTATTATTGAATATTTATGCATTTTACTAAATAAAAACCTATATACAATAAATTCTTTATTTTAGTTGCAATTTTTTAGTTTGTGGATTAATAGTTTATATTCGATACGTATTGCATAAAAAAATATTTGATGAAAAAAAAGATTTGAACAATTTAATAGTTGTATATACATATGATAATATTGTGGAAAAAAATTATTTCCAAAGTTTTTATTTTACATGCTTCTTATGAAATGTCTTAATAGAATTCATCTTAATGCGAATTCGTATGTAGATTGTCTTTAACAAACAAATAATGCAAATCTATTGTTGTAAATTCACGAAGCGGGATTAAAGATTTTTTTATGACACATGGATGAAAAAGTGAGACATTTTCTTTTCACAAGTGATTTTTCGCGGGTTAGTCTAACATTTTGTGTAATATTTCCTTCCATTGATCTTTTGATTTTCTTCCCGTTTCACGATTCGACCTTGAACTATAATATAATATTCGAATAAATAAGGCTCCAATATTTACAAACACGTAACTATTAACTGAGCAATGAGAGCCATACGCGGATGTTATTACGTGATTGTAAATGTTGGAGCCTTATTTATTCGAATGTTTAATTTATGCGGGCTTAAAAATCGCGTTTTCTGTTATTGATACATAGATTTATAAACAAATAGACGAGATAGATATCGGTGTAGGGCTGAATAACTCAGTGGTAAGAGCAGTCGCCCGGCAAGCGAAAGACTCGGGTTCGATTCCCGATTCAGCGACTTCGTCTCTTTATCTTTTCTCGCCTACATCTCTTTAGGGGGGTAAAGAGGGGTTATAGAATTCTAAAAAATGAGAATCTATTTCTTGGTATAATACACCAAGTAAAATATGTGCCCTGTGTACGGTTCAATTTTTGCGATAAGAATTAATTTCTAAATAAATTCACGCATTAACATCCGCATATGGCTCTCATTGCTCAGTTAATAGTTACGTGTTTATAATATAATACTTGACCCGAAATTCGCGCACGTGCACGAGATAGCACGTAATTTTGTGGCTTCTTGATTTACAAATCCATTGCATAAGCATTTTAACATTTATGATTAACATATTGCAAAAAGGTCAACATTAACAACTGATGCAACATTTGAGAAAAGAAAAATTATTTGCCTTCTCTATGCATCACTAATAAAATATGAATATTTGACTTATATAAAATTTTCTGTTGCATATACAGTGTCCCATTTTAATTCCTCCAGTCAAATATCTCGAAAACCAAGCCTGAGAGAGAAAAATGTTTCAGGCAAAAGTTGTATGGTTTCGAGGGGGCCATAAGATGGTACCATTGGTCTGACCTTGAAGAGTCATTTGAAGGTCACGTGAAGGTCACCTCAAATTTTAAATGGCACCTCCTATTTTTTGTTACATATTCTTGTAGCTGACTTCAAGAGCTTTCCAAAACACTATGATAAAATGTTTTTTCATTAAACATTTCAAATTACAAGGCTTCAAAGTTGCAATATTTTGACATAAAATACAAGATATCTCATAAAATATTCATTTCTCGATTATCTTACCCTAATACTTTTATGCACAGAATAATGAGACGAATCAATTGGTGTAAAGAAAACACATAGTTATCTTTAAGAAAAAATCTAAATTTGCAACTAGCAGTTACTCATTTTTATTTTAACATAATTATGTGTTTTAATTACGCCAATTGATTTGTCTCGTTATTCTGTGCATAAAAGTATTAGGGTAAGATAATCGAAAAATGAATATTTTACGAGATATCTTGCATTTGATGTCAAAATATTGCAACTTTGAAGCCTTATAACTCGAAAAGTGTTTAATGAAAAAACATTTTATCATAGTGTTTTGGAAAGATCTCGAGATAAGCTACAAGAATATGCAAAAATATATAGGGTGTTCCATTTAAGAAATTCAAAATGACCTTTACATGACTCTTCAAGGTCAAACTAATAGCACTATCTTATGTCTCCCTAGAAACCATACAACTTTTGTCTGAAACATTTTTTCGAATTTTCCATATTTTTTGAGATATTTTACTGGAGGAATTAAAATGGGACATCCTGTATAAATTAACTGTATTCTATTTATGCTTACGAATCAAGGGACGCTATTTTTCTTGTATATTATTAACAAATAAAATTATTATAGCATGTATAAAAGCATCTATAAAATTATACATGTAAAATTATTATTGCATGACGTAATCGGCACATGTATACATCTCCATCGAGGGGACGCGCATGCACGAGTACGTTGCTTAAACAGGAAATCAACAACTTCAGCCAATTTAAATAACTCGCCAAGGTAGGGACGCTTCCTACAGACTAGTTTATAGTACGTGATGATTTTTAATGAACAATGAAGACAGCAAAATATGTCATGATTGCGGTTGATTATGCTATCAATAAGATAACGAGCATTTACTAACAATAATTTAATCCCGACACTTTGAGTAGGGAAAATTAAAATGAGTTATGTTTCTAGAAGCACGTGGCAAAAAGACTCGTTCATTAGCTCTTACGACCTCGCCAACCGCAAGTTTAGGTATGTCCTATAAATTGTGATTACAAGAATATATTACCTTTAGTTTAGAATAACGAGACAATTTACATTGTCTTAACCGTGCTTTCCTCAAGTAAAAAGGTATACATAAAAATGTTGAATATTTACTACAGAGAGGCTATTTTGATTTCCGCGATATATTTAAATATAGAATATATCTTTGTTACATATGTAGGTTACATTTAAATAGAGATTATAGGAGCGAATTAAATAAAATTTATAAAACTTAATAATATATATAATATTTCAATCAAACACAATTTTTAATAAAATATTAATGGGAATTCTCGCTGTACATATATTCAGGTTGAAAGATATAAAATATTACAATAAGATTTAAACATATTATATTAAACATTTTTTCTATCTTATTCTGTCTTTTATAAATTATTTACGTCACTCATTACATTTTCAGCAATGTTTTAAAGTAAAAATACAGAATCAATGTGTAATTTTACAAATGCACGATAAACATTCAACGTATGATTAGATAATAACAGAGACAAGACGTACTAGTAACCTAGATTTTTCTGTTTTTCGATCAGTATGACTTGTCACATGCGCATTTTTTCATCGGACTTTAAACGTTGAACCGAGGTTTCTTTTTAAGAATGCAGATTAATTACAAATTATGCGGCAGCAATGATTGAAAATTCAATAATGCTATCGAATATTGACTACTCCACTAATCAAATCTACGAACCACAGAAATCAATGTAAATATGCTATGCTTGCATTTTATGTCTTGTGGCTCATCAGTAAATTAGATTTCTTTTTTAAACTTTTATCTAGAAATATTTGAGGAAAATATTTTTAATTCAGGGAATGACTAGTTTCTCACTTTGCTTTCCCGGCAATGAACTGAGCTTGACGTTTGAGAAACGCTCTATGTCAGCGGAAGTGAAAAGTTGGTTTTACCTGAAGGACGATGACGATAACGCTGTCGACTTGCGACTTGCTGTCACACTATTAGCCGCAGTTTCAAGACTTCGTCGACTCAAGTCTTTTAACCAGAACGACAAAGTCCTCACAACCACATCTAACCAGTATTCAGAGCTTGTCGCAAGGATTAGCGTCTCCGCGATGTAAAGACTTTCGCGAGGACGTCCAGATTTCTGAGAGCAGACTTCTCAAGAACATTGTGAACTGCGAAATGTTGAGATATCTACTAAGACGGATTGTGCGTAACGCACGAGACTCTGACGGTAATATAACGGATCATAATTTATCCTGTAGTGTCATCGAATTTTCCCGATTTTCCTGATACAGTCTGTCTAATGAGAGCGTGACTGACATAGTTTCGAAGCTTATTATAAAATAAAAACTTACACATATACTATATTTAAACTTAATTAGTACTCTTTCATACTGATAAGTCATCTAATTGCAGTTGTTATCAATAATTGTCCCATTTTTTGAATTTTTTAGGCAATTTTTTAAGAAATTGATACTATACTCTCAAGGTAAAAATTTCTATATCAAATTTGTGTCGAATTAATTTTTATTTAGTTAATGGTTTCCATATTTTTTTCTATGAAGTTTTAACTTCATGTTTTCTCAGATGTTTTCAATTTAATTTACGTTAGGTGAGATAATAACAGTTAATTTATCATTTATCACGTAATATATTTAAATACATTTTTTCACGAAGCCAGCTAGAGTAACTAAATTTTTATTAATAATGCACTGTATAGGAAGGATCCTATTTTATCTGATTATTTAAGAGTTTTTGATATAACAATTTCTAGATAAAAGTTTTGCTGGTCACGCTTTTATTAGACAGATTGTAGTATAAACATCGTTAACATAAAGATTAAAATTGTCACAGCAAAATTATAGTATATATACTTTTAGTGTATATACTTTTATTTAATCATTATATGATTTTTTACACTTTGGTCTCTCTGTATATTATAAAAAATCTAAATTTTTTAATATTGTAATTGTGTGTAACGTAATTGTGATTGTAAATGTGTGTGTAAAAGTATAAAATAAAAATAACTAAATTAGAGGCTCTAAATATTGCTGAGTAACACAATTAAAGAAACAATTAGATAATAAAAAGCCAACGCGGACGTAGGGCGTGAAGTTCTTTCAACAAATGATTCCATCTATGATTTATTAATAATCCATATGTTTCGGACTCTTTTCAAGCCTTCTTCAGTGACTTAACTATAAAACAATAAAATAATTATATAAGAAAGAAAAAAAAATAAAAGAACTGACAACCAATTAATATATACCTATACATGTACATCAAGATGCGAATTACTTGACCTATCTCGATTCTCATAAACATTCAAAATAAGAAGCTTCTTAAACGGTGCATAATGTAAGGAAAAATGCACTAATCATAAAATAAAAAAATTTTTTAATTTTATAAAAAAAATAAGAATAAAAATAAAATAAATAATAACCAAAATAAGCTTCTAAAAGAATACTTAAAATAATACTTATGTGTAAATATTGATATATGCAACTAATTCTTTCTCCTTCTATAAATTATTAAATATTAAATTAAAGAAATTATACATGTATGTGGTAATTATTATTATTAATTGTATATCTTATAAGAACAGTCGGGAGGCACCAAACTGTATTTTTCGCACATATGTGCCCGTACACACACACACACACACACACACACACACACACACACACACACACACACACACACACACACACACGCACGCACGCACCCACGCACGCACGCCCGCCCGCACGCACGCACGCACGCACGCACGCACGCACGCACGCACGCACGCACGCACGCACGCACGCACGCACGCACGCACGCACGCACGCACGCACGCACGCACGCACGCACGCACGCACGCACGCACGCACGCACGCACGCACGCACGCACGCACGCACGCACGCACGCACGCCCGCACGCACGCACGCACGCACGCCCGCCCGCCCGCACGCACGCACGCACGCCCGCACGCACGCCCGCACGCACGCACGCACGCACGCACGCACGCACGCACGCACGCACGCACGCACGCACGCACGCGCGCACGTACACGCACACACACACACACACACATGCACATATACTCATGCATGCAAACACATGCATACCTAGCGTGGCACCTCTCAACTGCTCTTTTAAGATATACAATTAATAATAATAATTACTACATACATGTATAATTTCTTTAATTTAATATTTAATAATTTATAGAAAGAGAAAGAATTAATTAGATATGTCAATATACTTACACATAAGTATTATTTCAATCTTTTAGAAGCTTATTTTGGTTATTATTTATTTTATTTTTATTTTTAATTTTTAATTATAAAATTTTCATTTCTTATTTTAAATTTTTTATAAAATTTTTGAAAAATATTTTAGTGTTACAATTTTTTGTTAGTAACAGCCGGGAGTTCTTTTTTTTAAACAATTTATTATTTTATTCTTTTAAAAACTGTGTATATGTGTGTACAGTAAATAAAGTGTTAACAAGGGATAATTACACATGTAGGTATATACCTCACGAAAATAAGAATATGTACAAAAAGTAAATTTTAAAGTAAGTAATTATTAAAATTTAAAATAAGTAAGTTTTAATTTTTAAATTATTATTTAATTATTTAATAATAAAATTATTATATATACATATATAGATACAATTATATAATTATATGCATACATTTACATACATATAATTATATGTATAGGTAATCTTTTTCTAGTCATAATTGTGGCTATGGAGAAGTTTATATCTTTTACAATTTAGATACTAAACAATTATAATATACAGGGTGACCCATTTTAATGTACCACCTCCACAAACTTTTTTATTTTTGATTGTATAAAAAAATACTTTAGACAAAAGTTGTTTGATTCGAAGGGGGCCATAAAATGATATCATCAGTTTGTCCTTGAATAATTATTTGAAGGTCATATGGAGGTCATCTTCAATTTTTTAAATGGAACACCCTATATATTATTGCATATTCTTGTATCTTACCTCGAGAGCTTTCCAAAACACTATAACAAAATATTTTAAGTCCAATTTAAAAATTAGATGCTCGACAGTTATTGGTGTCAAAATATTCCTAAATTGATATTATTTTAAGATATGTAAACGAATTAGGTGCTCGTTCCGTTTAGTCTAATTAATTTTATAAACTATATTATTTTGTAAGTCTTTTTGTAAGTTGTCCTTCTCCACTTTAATAAATCTGCGTAAGACAATATTACGTCTAGATCCTTCACACAATCTTGAAATCGGAGATATCCTTGATATATGGAATATTAAAATATGAAATTTTCTTTCTTACTTTTTATTACTAATGTCATTATTAAACATCATATTCTCAAAATTCTTGTCATTTATTGATAAAAACAACTTTTTTAGACGTTCATTGATAATATAAGAAATAAACGAGAGAGGATATCCATTATTTAAAAGAATTTTAACAATTAGCTCAAAATTTGTCTGATGAAATTTTGAAGAAAGCGGAAAAACTTTGTCGATTAAACTAATGATAGTGCCTCGTTTAGAGCACAAAGGGTGCTGCGACTCAAAATGAAGATATCTTCCAGAAAAAGTAGGTTTGTGAAACCAATTGAACTAAACAACTCTATTGTTTAAAATAATCGTAACATCAAGAAAATTCAATTGGTTGTCAACTCCTCAATAGTAAACTGTAATTTTGGGTGAAAAGAAATAAATGTATTTACAATCGTATCAAGGATCGAGGGAGGAGCCACCAACGCAATATCGTCAACCTATCTTATGTAAAATGGAAGGTTAACTGGGAGAGCCGCGACAGCATTAGTTTCCAAATCTTGGACTGTAATATCCGCAATGATAAGAGAGTGGACGTGCCAAATGTTGATAACACACGTCATTAAACATAAAATAAGTTGAATTCATAATAAGCCATACTGCAATTAAAAATTCTTCTCGAGGTATCGAACACATTGTTTCAATAAAGTCCCTTCTTTTAACAATGCTGTCGATCGTCATATCCAACGGTATATTAGTAAACAATGATATCACATCTGATAAGATTAATTTGATATCACTAACAATACGTAAGCCGTTCAGTTTTTTTACACGTTGAACGTTATTACTAACTTGGCTGTCATGTCTCGGAATAGATTTATAGATAATATTGCGTAAGAATTTCGAGAGACTATATAAAGGGGTATTTGTAGATGAAACAATAATACGTAAGGAATAAGTTTGTTTATGAACTTTAGGCAGTTTATAGGCTCTCGGTAAAACATTATCCGTACAATTTAATAATTTATATGTCGCGCTCGAGATATAATTGCGATCTTTCCATCTTACTAATAGCTTGTGAAGATTATTAGTCAATTTTCTTACTGGGTTTTTATTCACTGTCTTATATGTATTAGTGTTCGCAAGTAAAACAGACATTTTTGATAAATAATTGTCTTTATCCATCGCAACTGTGATATTGCCTTTGTCAGTTCTTGTGAACATTACGTTCGGATTGTCATCACATATAAATTTTTAGTGATTCTAAATGGATATCCTCTCTCGTTTATTTTTTATATTATCAATAAATGTCTAAAACAGTTTTTATCAATAAATGACAAGAGTTTTGAGAATATGACATTTAATAATGACGTTAGTAATGAAGAGTAAGAAAGAAAATTTTATATTTTAATATTCCATATATCTCTGAAAGATATCTTCGAACGATGTCAAGGTTGTATCTAAGGAAGGATCTGGATGTAATATTGTTTTGTACTAGAATAAATAATTTTGCGCAGATTTATTAAAGTGAGGAAGGATAAGTTACAAAAAGGCTTACAAAATAATATAGTTTATAAAAATAATTGTAAAGACTGTGATGTCTCCTATGTAGGACAAACAGGACGTTTATTAAAAATGAGACTCAAAGAACATAAAAATAATTATACTTTAGTCATTGCTAATCACAGATTCTTAAATCGTGATTTTAATTGGGACGATGTTGAAGTCTTGGATGAGGAACCATTCTTAGGAAAAAGATTGATATCTGAGATGGTTCACATAAAAAGCCAAAAAATACCTTAAATCTTCAGAGCGATACCGAAAAATTAAACAAAGTATGTTTAACAAATATTGATGACTTATCTGACAATAAGATATGATTTTGTTTTGGTACATGTCTTTTCATTAGTAGAAGCAAGTATGTGCACTGCTATGTTTTCGTAACATTAAACGTTCATTCCAATTAGCGTTTAAAATCGTTTGTATGTCAGTTGTTCGTCTTGTCTCTATCGTTCTTCACGGTCTGAGTGAGTTGCCTCTGGTTAATTATTTTTTAGATTTAATTTACATTTCAGTTGGTCGACAGTTTAGGGATATTTAGTATCTATTTTTAAAAATATAGGAATTTAATAAAATTCACACAGATTGTTCTGATACATGTTCAGAAACTTATAAAAAAAATCTGAAGTTGATTCATTGAAGCAATCAAAAGTTACAAGGATTTTAATTTGCAATGAATTTACCCGTCGATATTATTATAAATATAATTATTTTGTGGATCTAATTTAAGTAAAAGTATTAATATAATTATAAATATAATTATTTATATAAATAAGTATAGATATAATTATTTCTGTCCTTTTTAGCCCTTAAATTGATACGATTACAGATTTTCTATCTTATAAAAAACCTGTGATCGTGTTGATTTAAGAGCTAAAATAAATAGAAATAATAATAGGAATTTATTCAAAATTTGCAAAAGTATAGTTTAAATATAAAGGAAATATTTGATCACATAATTCTGGTCAAGTACTGACTAGTTCAAAAGATATTGGATATAATTTTCTCAATTTCGTCCTATTATCCGAGATGACATATTATTTATTGTGAAAAAGTGGCAACATAGCATTCAGCTGAGCCTTCTTTTGACATTTTAACCTATTTTTTCATCTGAAGAAGCCTCTATATACAAACGTGTAAGCGAGAAGCGACTAGGCCTCATATGTCAATTTGCAATTTGATCAACTTATGAAAAATTACCATGTTGCCACATTTCTTTCTTTTCGGAGAAATAACAAATTATTAAAATTATCAAAGAAATAGTTAAAAATCTTTTATATTTTGTCATTATTCACTATTATAATTTTTATTCTGACATTTTAAATTACTCTGTACGAGTAAATTCTTTTATTTTTATAATTCAAATTTTGTGCTGTAATATTGAAATCGAGGTACCGTCAATGATAAAAGTTTTTCATTATAATTTAAGAAACACGAAAATTGTCCGAAAAACGCAACAGAAGTTGGAAAATACATTTCTATACTCTAGCTATGAATAAATAATAAGATTTTATACAATCTTTATAATAATCATATATTAAGATATATGAGAAAAGTATATATTCGTGAATTTCGACTACTTTTTGCTCCGATTGTAGGTGCTAAACATCCTTAATAAATATGTTTTTTGTTTTGATTAGTGCATCTCTTCTTACGTTATGCACCGTTATGAGGCTTCTTACTTTGGACGTTTGTAAGAATCGGTCAAGATAGTTCAAGTAATTCGCATCTTGATGTACATGTAGGTATATTAATTGATTGTCAATTTTTTAGTTTATTTTTTTCTTATATAATTATTTTATTATTTTATAGTTGTTAAATCTCTGAAGAAGGAGTCCCTATGGATTATTAATAAATCATAGATGGAATCATTTGTTGAAAGTACTTCATGCCCTACATCCGCGTTGGCTCTTTGCTGCCTAATTGTTCCTTTAATTGTATTACTTAATAAAAGTATAAAATTATTTCTTAGGAATTTTGGAATTGACTAGTTTTTGTTGACCACTACAATCAGTATAAACAAAAGAAGTATTTCATATTTATTAATTTTTTATATAAACGTTTGATACAAATGAATTACACGATACAATTACACGACGTTGTTATACGACAGAATTATGCCTTAAGCAAATTCGCGTAAACTATTTCGAAGTTTCTTGCGACGGCTGAATATTAATCGAAAACATAAGTTTACGACAGTTCATAAATCAACAGAGTCACATTTTGCAAATACCATATAATAAAACCTATACTAGCAATAATTTATTACGAATAAATAATTGTTTGTAATTTATTATCTGACAAACACCACAATGATATGAAATTTGATCGAAACATACGCATATTTTTTATCGTTGACATGCTTCTAACGTGACTGTTAGGTTAGGTTGTATTAAATTAATCGATAAATTTTAATAATTTCAGTAAACGTTTTCTAATATTTTGGTCAACTAATTTCTCAATAAATTTATTGCAAAATTATAGTAGTTTATAAAAGCGAATAAATAGTGTAATTTAACAAATTCAAGAAATAGTGAAAATGTAATATAAATTAAATTATTCATACTTATATATTTTATAAAAAGTGAAAGATATCGCCAGCGATGAAATAATTCAGTAGGTATATTGGTTAAGTGACCAAACTGGCACAATTAAGCTAATATTCATTTATTCGATGTTAAAACAAGCTTCTCATGATAACGACGTTTCGACCTTTGGTTTAGGTCCTTATCAAGTCTAAAATTTAGAATTTGAAAATTTTGCGTAAGAATTTGACGTCGTACAATATTGCAAACTTAAATAAGTATCGAGTTATTTGTTGTAATTAATTAAATTATAAAACTAAAATCGTAACTACCCATACCTTTTCAGACGATGCAATAATTATTACATAGTTATCTATTACACATCACAAGCACACGTCAGAAAACCGATTGAAATCTCCTTCAAGAACAGTGACAACCAAACAAACAGAGGTCGATTGTCGTTAAAAATATTTCAAAATATTGTTGTAAATTGGGTTTAAATTTTCCGTGTCTATTTTTAAATTGATTGTATTTTCATCAATTTTAATGAAAAACATCTCAGCAATTTCTCTTTTTTTGGTGTGCTTTTCGTAATGTAGTATTGTCGGTTTTGACCAATTAAAGTCATGCAAGTAATCAGTCCTATGTTTGCTGATGACCGATTGATTACTTACATGCTTTTTTATGTTATTCATATGTGTTTAAGTATCGTTTGGTCTGTCCTATGTACGTTGCGTCATAGTTACTGCAATTTTGTAAACAATCTCCGTCCTGTCAAGTATATTGTGTTTATCTTTACCACATTTAATTAATACGTTAAGTTTTTTTGGTATTGTATAGATAATTTTAAGGCCTGAGCGTGCGACCGCTTTGCCTGTGTCTTTGCTCAGACCTTTCACAAAGGGTAACAAAATGCAAGAGGAGATGTCAAACGTCATAGGGCCTCCATCAGCATTCCCATCCTTTCTTTGTTGTTTAAGAGTGCATAATCTTTTGTATACAAATCAATTGACAGTATGCACGGGGTAACAGTTGTTTTTTTAAAATCTGTTTTACAGTCTGAACATTCTTTATGTGGAAACGTTCGTCAGATAATTGCGTGGCTATTATATATATATGGCTATTATATATATTATATATATCTACTAGGCTATTAATCGTATTGATTTTATGTTTTAATGGGTGGCTGGAAAAGTAATTCAGGTATCTGCCCGAACATGTAGGTTTTTGAAACCAGTTAGTAATGTGTTTCCCGTTACACCTGAAGACCGTAGTATTTAAAAAGTTCAAGGTATTATTAACTTCTATTTCATATGTAAACTGTAAGTGCCGATGGTAGCTGTTAAACGTCAATAATATATCATCAATCCTGTTACGTGGGCAGATGGCAAAAATATCGACATATCTATAAAAAACTCGGATGTCAAAATCTAATAATTTTAAACAGTGTGACTCTAAGTCGTCCATTACTAAGTCAGCTACAATAGGTAACAAAAGTGATCCCATCGGGCTGCCAAAAATTTGTTCATAAAACTGACCATCAAACATAAAACTAGTGGATTCCATGACGATCTCTACCGCGTGTAAGAATTGTTGTAAATTAAAAGTTATGTTATTGAGATTTCATTCTATCGTTTTTCTATTGATTTCAATACTAAGTCTTTCGGGATGTTAGTGAACAGTGAGGTAACGTCAAGTAAGATCAGCAAATCATCCTCTTGGTGAGGTTCTTAATAGTCTTTGTAAACGTCCATCCATCTTTGAGGGATGACGCAGGTTTTTTAACCCTTAACAGTCACACTGGGTAAAATACACCCCAGCGTTTTTTTGACTTCGAAAACGACCCAGTAAACCAATGGAAATGGGCCTTGTGTCGCCATCTACAGGTAGTTGGGACCTTCAAATATATTGCTATTTTTTCCATAAAAATGTCTTTTTTATTTTTCCGCAAAAAATCGCACCTTCATACCTCAAAATAAATACAAAATAAACTTTTTGGAACATCCGCATAAACTACAATAATCAGTGAAAAGTGCATCATCTGAGGATGAGAAAACCGTTTGAAAAATTGAAATATCTTAAAAATTGAAAAAGTTACATTCGTTTTTGTGAAAAAAGTCACTTTTCCGACTTTTTTTTCAACAATTTTTTTTACATATGTTAAATTAATTTTTTGCAAATCAAACCTATACAGTCTTTTTAAGGAAGGCTTAAACTACAACAAGATATTTTTTTTTTTTTTTTTTTTTTTAAGGTCACCTACAATTTTTTATACACGTGCAAACACGCTGGGGTGTATTTCACCCAGTGTGACCGGTACGGGATTCTCGGGAAGTGTGACTGACAAGAGTTAATGAAGCGTTGCAGGATGTCGTGTATGCACCAAGCTATATTATAAGTTGGGCTACCCAGAGATGAAACAATAATACGTAAAGGCGTGCCCACCTTATGAATCTTCGGCAGTCCGTAACATTTTGGGAGATTACCGTTAGTAATGTTGAGGAAGTTATAGGTTTTATCGTCAATAACTTCATTGTCGCGCCAAGATCTAATTAACGTACCTATTTTGATCGTGAATTTTTTAATCGGATCTTTTTTCAATTTAACGTAAGTCGATTGGTCCTCAAGCAAAAGATTCATTTTTTCGACATACTCTTTTCTGTCCATAATAACGGTGGACTGCCCTTTATCAGCCCTCGTGACCAGTATATCCAAATTTTCATGTAAAAACCTTTGATACGTTGTCATGAGAAGCTTGTTTTAACACCGAATAAATAAATATAAGCTTAATTGTGCCAGTTTGGTCACTTAACCAATATACCTACTGAATTATATATTTTATATTTTCTCGCAAATTATATATATATATATATGTATATTTTGATATACTTTTGTAACTTTTAAATCCCTATATATTCTCCATGGGATTTAAAAGCTTTCTCTGATAAAGTTTTACGATTATATTATACAACACGATGGTCGCAAACGAGAATGGGTACATCAAACTGTCGACGTTCTTTACACGTTCAAGAAGTCTGTAATGCTTAAACTTTACGTCAGCAGTGCCATTGTAGCTCACGTCAAAACTGGAGAACTAATCTGAATCCAGCGCCTGGAAAGTCGCCAGCGCAGAAAATACAGGCGCAATAAGTTAACATTGCGTCGATGCAACAACGATGAAATTGCACCTCTGAGAAACAATATGTTGTTTGCAAGTTTGCAATAATCGCGAATCCATAAATTGTCTCGTACCGTCGTGGACTATGGCGGCGCAAACCATTAATATGAAGAATGAACAATTTACTGTGCGGAAATAATATTCGCTATTGGAACGATCTATAACGTCACAGGAAAAAATATTTGTTTGCAAAGCGGATATGCGGTGGAAATATAACGAGAATCGCGATAAATGTTATCAAACGTTTTGATCAGTATAACCAAATGTTCAATAATGTTAATGATAAATTAATATAGATCTCATATATGTATATATATATATATATATATGGTGTAAAAATATAATTAGGGAGAACATAATTCTCCCACAAGCTAATTTTATAATATTAATATAAATTGTTAGAAAATTATTTACTAAAATAATAACGGCACTGCAAGTGTGAGATTTATCCAGTTATCTAGAATAATTAACCGACTTCTCGTCCGCAATCAATAATCATATATAATATTTTTTTGACAATGATTATGCATTACTTATATAATTAATAATGAAAGATAAATATAGATCAAAGATGTGATAATAATACGTAGCATAAATTGGGATTCTGAATTCGACGAGACTGAAAAGAACAAACAAATCACACTCGACTTATGCTATTAAACGGTGCAAAAATGCATTTTTGCAAGTTGCTATGGCGAATGTATCGCTCAAGATTTTCGAATACAAGTCGGGAATAACTGGAACGATACGTTCATCGACATATATTTCTCTACTTTATATTTCCATACCATTTACAATCGAAGGAAACGCTATTCTGTCTTGCCCTGCTTCCAATAACTTTATTCTTCGCTTTGTTTTCACTAACGGTTGTACTATTAAGCGAACTAAAGGCCGACGCGTATATTATCAAAGAGCAGCATTAGCAGTGCAATAGTTAATACGTTTAATCAGCACTACGTTTACGTGACAGAAATACAATATTTCTATAATTAAAATAAATATGAAAGTACTAACTAAATTAGAGAAGACATATGATCCTTATTTTAAATAGGCTTTATGACAGTGTCTTGTAAAATGTATCATTTCTTTCTGATTTTAATAATACAAAAAAATTCATAAGACACAAATATATGAGAAAATGTGTCAAAGAAAAAGTTCTCGGACAGAATGTTGGTCTGCTTTTCTTCTGTCACGTTAATGAGAAATTTGATAATTAAAGGAAACGTTCCGGGATACCATTAGCGAGAAGGTATTTTCTCGCACGTGAACTCGTTACTTGAAATAAAATGCCGCCCGATGCACACGATTTAAACAATTTACTTTAATCTCTTTTAGTAGCCTCTCCGTGGAATAATAATCTACTCGCATTAGTCGAAAGATCGTCAGCGCGAATAGCGCGCCTGGATCCGAAAGTTTTATTACCGGGATTAAAGTAAGTTCTATTTACTGCAAATTTACTCATTTACTGCCAATTTTGCATGAGACAATCGAAACGCTGTTACATTATATACATTAAATTAAAACATTCAACTAGGAATTTAAATTTCATTATATTTCCTTTCCCTCTTTTTCAAATTACACTTTGCATATTATATACATTACGCAAAAAAATTAAAGGTCCACTTTCTTCCATATAAAAAGGCCAATTTTCAAGTAGTTGCAACTTCCTTAAAAATAATCGGAAGATTAAAAAAGCGTTTCAAAGCTTGAAGTTTCTATAGTTTTAAAATCTTTAACTGAATTTCAATTATTTCTATTCGTTACAAAATTACATTGTAAGAAAGCGACGTCGTCGATTAAATAAATTTTTAAAAAATTTTTCTAAGAGTACCGAATTAAAAAAAAATCCTAGCACGATTTTATTAATTGGGTGTTAAATAGCAGAGTTTTAGCTTTAATTTCTTTTTTTAACGAATGTTCTATGATATTTTTTCGTCGAGATATTTATTACTAAAGCAAAATCGAGTTATTGACTTTGAACGGTTACAACTAGTGAAAAAATGATCGCACAATAATCATTAATTTAAATTTTTGAAATGTACAGACAAAAAACTTAACACTTTGACCGTTTGTACGAGTAACTGGAATGCTTTTACTTGTAAACGTAGAGTTCGTGAAAATTTTAGCGTTTTTTGTTAATTTTCATTGATTTAAATAAAAAAGATAAAAGTGCAATTTTTACTTGATTTTTAAGTAACAATTACGCTTAAAAAATAAATAATAGTTGAAAAAACGATAGGAATATTTTAAAGTGCTAACTTTTCTCTTTAAATTACTTTTTTAATTATTATTAGAAGAAAGTAGCCCTTTAATTTTTTTTTTTTTTTTTTTTTTTTTTTGTAGTGTACATATTATAAATATTATAAATATTATTAAACTTAACCTTTGCACATACAGCTACAATAATATATATATAAAAACAATATATTGCGCTGTATACTTGAAATCTTTTTATTTTAATTTTTGCTTTAAGAAGAATGACAAATCTAAATCATTAATATTCACGATTTCATCAACATTATTTAATACTCTAAACTCCCTTGGTACGATAAGACCGTAGTAATATACCCTAAGTGTTTCGCGACTGGCTGTTAACGACACGCCACTTTCTCCCTGACGTGCTAAAATTAACCTAAACCGCTATTTCGAGAATAACATTATCGTTATTGCAACTAAGCTGTTTTTTCTGTATTCGTAGAGGATAGTTAAAGTCATAGTATCCGTCAAAATAAGCATTTATAGGACGAATACGAATTAATAATTGCACGGAAGTCATATTTATATAGATTATCTGGGGTATATGTCATCATATTCGTGATTTTCTATCGGTGAAACGAACATATTATATATCGCTGCGGTCAATTTGTACAAAATGAGACGGTCATTAAATTTGTAGCGCCCACGTTCGAAAATTGATTTCCATCATTTAAATTATCGCGCCTGATTAATTCAATTTTGCAACAGGTGAAAATGTGTGCGTGGGTAAAGATAAAATCATATATTAAACTGTATATTTTCGTCATTCAATGAAAAATGGCAGAGTTGATGCATTTTTTAAATATTTCTCTTTTTTTCTCTTAATTTTGTAAAATATACAATTAAGACTTTCTATAAATGATTTATAATTCGTGACAAAATTCTAGGATGCAATTTATAAATTTTATATGTTATGTAATGCAGAAGATATTTGAATATCCAAAATACATAATACAAATCGAAATACACATATATCAATGATAAATCATTGATATATGTGTATTTCGATTTGTATTATGTAAAGGTATAATGATTTATCATTGATTTATGTGTATTTCGATTTGTATTATGTAAAGGTTATATTAAAATATGTGACCCATAAAATACAGAAACACGAGACAGATTTTTCTGGCAGATTGACATTGCACGAATATAAAACAGAAAAACAAATAATAATAAATTTGTCCCTCTCTCAAGCCTCACGTTATCTCAAGACTCAGGTGCACGCACTGAAAGAATGATTTCTTCTGTCATTAAGATGAATCAAGAGAAGGAAATTCCCAACGATACATTCGAATCATTCGATTGCACCTGTTTATTGCGCACTTTTTTGCGTACGATTTGATGGAGAAAGGTAAATAATATAAATGTCAAATATTGATAACTTTTTTTTTTAAGTCAGAGACAGATGCCACAAGCTTAATTAAGATATATATTTTTTTACACTCCGGCAAACGCATTAATATGTGTTTACAAGTTCGTGGACAGCATTTTGAACATTTAATAAAATGATTCCATAATACTGACAATTTATTTATCTCTCTAGTTACTCTAATCAATCGTAAATTTCTTGATATTTTGTAAGAAATAATGACCATCTCAATGCCAAACATGTTTGTAAACAAGGTTGATGTAATTTAGAATACGTCTCTAAATTTATCCAGATAATCAAATTGAATTTTTCCATAACTCTTTAACAGTGCAAAATAAAAAAAACATCTTTCAAGTAAATGTTATTAACTTTGATGAGAGCTATCCGAATATAAAAAAAATTGTACCCCGTTCCATTTAAAAAATAACAGGTTCTCTTCTTTTGCCCCCCTAAAAGCTCACCATAAAATTTTTTTACACACCAAGTAGTCGGTGCCATTTAATGTAAAAAAATTCAATTTCATATCTTTAATAGTTTCGGAGAAAACTAGAAAGCTTGTAACAGGTTATTTCGCCAACCCTGTATATATATTTAATTTAGAATTTATAAGCACATACACATTGTTTTTACGCCTGGATATTTTAATTAAGTACAATCGACTTTTAAATCTCCGATCGTGATTTGATCGTCGATTTTATAAGATTGTCAATATCTAATTTGATAATACAATTTCATATGGTTGCATACGTTTCGCGTCTATGAATATTCGTTATCTGACGATACAACCTTTGTCATTGTGTGTAAAAAATCTACGTGACATCTGAGGTAGGATATAAAATATACTTGATATTTACCAGGCTCACTCAACGACGATTTGAATAGAAGATATAATAATGTTAGTGAGTGCAGAATCACAGCATAAACATCGGAATGTAAGCTCAGCGTGGAAGATACGCATATGTTCATTTCACACGTGCCTTACATACGAACGTTTTCACGCACTTGGTAAAATACCATGTATAGATATACACAAACGGAATCCGACCGATGCTGGATGCAATGTTACATATGCATGCAGCGGAAAGCAGCATTAAGAGCGTTCCCTGCAGGCGGAGGTCAGAATTTTGGATGCACTTTCTGATACATTCCCTATAAATTTCAGTGTAGAGCTAGGCTCGTTTTCGTTCGCGACAGCATACCTCGTAACAACAATGGATATATATAGTCCTTTTTAGAGACAAAGTGAGCCATGAAAAAGGCACGTGTCCAATGATTTCTGTTTAGCACAAATGACATGACTTAAAGCGCCTTGTCTTGTGTCAGAATGAATAATTGTTGAACTTTGTAGAGAAAAAGTCGAAATGTATGCATTTGATATTCACGATAAATACAAAAAAGATCCTATCGATAATAATATATAGTCGTAAAAAACATAAGCATAATTTTCTTCATTTCTGAAAAATTTAAAAAGAAAGGAGGATAAGTAAATGTGTTGATTTTTGCTAGAAAGTGTAATATATGTAACGTAAGTTACATACATTTTCTTATAGTTTTTGAATTGCTGAATACGAAAATTCCCATTTTTATTGATCTAAGCTCGTGGGAAAAATGGTCAAAATTCGCCTTAACCCTTTGAGTCACAGCGGATCACCCAGAGACCCGCCTTTTTTCATAGTTTTTTATTGTTTTAACTGCTTTTTTATCAACAAATACCAGATTTTTTGTTTCTACAGAGTCTCTAGAACATCAATAAGTGTAAAAAAAATATGAACAGTCATTAATTGTTAATTGCAAAAATACCATATATAAACAAACAGTCAAAATTAGTACTTTTTTACGAAAAAATGCATTTTCTACTAATCTATTATGACAATAAATACGGCAATTTTTTTATAATCTTAATACACTCTAAAGTATTTTTCAAATTTTTTTTAGAATTTTCCACCGTGTTGTTTTTGATAAATCCTCCTTTTTTTGATAAAAAATATATAAAAAACAATATTTTCTGTTCTAAATTGAAAGTAACAGTTGTATTCTTTTTTAAATTTTTTCTCTGTAGGTTTTTTTAGATCGCAGAATCTGAATCTAAAGAAAAAAAAATTTAATTTCCAAAATTTAATATAGGGATCTAATATGGCGGAAGTAAAATTTCATCTGCCATATATAAATAATTAAATAATTGCAACAAAATTATGCAACACTAATCGAATTAATATTAAAAATGACTTATTTCGACTATTTAAGGCGAATGTTGACCACTTTCCCACGGGCTTAGACCAATAAAACGGTATTTTCATTTTTCTCAAAAACTGTAAGAAAATATATGTAACTTACGTTACACTTTCTGGGCAAAAATCAGCATATTTTACCCACCTTCCTTCCCATAAAAAATAAAATAAAATAAAGCAAACTTATTTTTATTTCACTTGTTATGTGTGTGTTAGCTGAAAGTTTTTCGGTTTTTATTTTTTGAATATTAAATAATTCAACGATTAATTATTTAAGGTAATTAATATTTTATTTTAAAAATCTTTTTTATTTATATCATCAGTAAGTGAGATTATTGCGCCTGAGTAAATATCGATTAAAGCTTTATCCAAGCTTGCAATTCACTATTGTACCAAAAGATATCGAGAGGGGTGTGTCTTGTTCCCCTTGCTTTTGTGTCGCCGTGTTTTAGATAGTGTAAGAGATGACAAAGGAAAAGGAACACAATCCTCGTCGAAGATTTATGTTTGCACACGTATTTTTTCCTATTTCGAAGCCTCCTGTCAATACAACGACAACCGGTCTTTAAATAACGACATGAGCTACTTCTTCACCATCTGACGATTTTTATTGCGTAAATAAGACGAAGAAATAAGTTGGCGCGAATAAACACCGGCAGAATATGCTTGTCCTTAATAACACGTGGATTAAATAATATTTGTTATAAACTCTTATATTGAAATAAGTTTTTAATTATTTAAGGTAATATTGTAAATATTGTAAATATAAATAATAGCGAAATAAAATATTATATAGGGAAACCTAATAATGTTCTATTAGAAATATTTTGAAGCACTTTATGAAAATTGATGGAGATTATACATATAATGGCATCCTTAGTATTTATTTCTCATATATTCACTTTATATAAATTTTGCTTGAAATTGCAAATAATATATCGACTTTAAGAAATTTTTCGCATCTGTAAATTTCTTATAGAGTACAAATTTTATTGAATACTATTTTAAAATACTTAAATAAATTTCAGAGATAAGGTCATATTAAAACACAGCACAAGCTTTAGCCAACCGTTAGATTTTCGAGAAAGACCGTCGCCGTCGGTCGAAAACGGGCACCGTAACAGTCCATCGTTGGAGAATTCGGTACAACATTCAAGATAAGCGAGAATTATCGACGAACGTAGATTCGATGGCACATTTAGATGCACGTGACGACGATAAAATCTTGATATCAGAGTATCGCATTATGGATTAGAAAAGTTATTTATTTCGTGTTTGAAACCTCAAATGGTACGTCTCTACAAATTATAGAGTTCAACTTACGATTGATATTATCGACTTCATATTAAGATGTCAGAAACTTTGTTTGACTATCTAGTACACATATGTATGTATAATAGGATTGGAACATCTAAGATAAAATCTATTCATTTTTTTTACTTATTCCATATTTTATATTAAAAAGTATCATAACAAACTTTAAAATATCTCAGAAAATTCTTTACCAAAAAACGTTTTATTATAGTGTTTTAGAAAACTCTCGAGGTAAGCTACAAGAGTATGCAATTAAAAAAATAGGGTGTTCCATTTAAGAAATTGAAGGTGACTTTCAAGTGACTATTCAAGGTCAAATCAATGACATCATCTTATGTTTTACCTTTCAAAACCATTCAACTTTTGTCTGATTGACATTTTTCTGTAAAATCTTTTCCAGATTTTTCAAGGTTTTTATACTTTTTCCTTATCCTGTATGTAGACTGCACCGTCCTTATGTTTTCAATTCTCAAGACATATCAAAAAATAAAAAAGGAGAACTTTGGATCACCATTTTATCTTTTTTTAATATTATTGTCAGATAAAGTTGCCTTTGTCACACCAAAGGTGACCTAAAGCATGCTGTCTCTGTTCAATTTTTGACGTCTATTGAGACAAACGCAATCTATATATTGTACGTCTATGATATGTATACACAGATCGAGACACAGATTCTTGTCTTATTTTAAACAGAGAATCGATCCAATTATCACAAACATGAGATATTACGATAGACCATAAAGACATTTCTCCTGTGCAGATTTGGAAAGAATAGAACGTTAATCAAATAAAGTCAGAATTGTGTTATCATTTTTCTTATTCGATTTTAATAATTTTTCTTATAATTAAAAGTATAAATAGACGATATAATAGAAAATATTATTTAGTCTATCTTATTATTATATTATGTTTTCAATTGTGTTTTCTTTTTTTATCGAAGCTTTAATAACTTATTTATCACTTTTAATAACACGCAAGTTAATTTATTAAAAAATCATGATTAGTTATGTATCTAAAAACATATAATTAGCTATGACGATTTACATCATGATACCAAATTCACAATTTACAGATTGCAAGTCACATGAGCTTTCAGACTGCTTCCTGTTTCGTGGTCGCGGAAACATTTCCATCGACACAAACGTATATAACTTCCTGCTTCATCCCTTCTATTGCTTCGTGTTCTATTTCTCTTCTGAAAGCTCAACTGGTTCACTTCCGCACAATGAATAACGATCATAACCATATGTATTTATACACATACGATAATAATTTATAATCTTCAGAACAGTTTTAGTCATTGCCAAAACGATTAAGAGTATTTGATTTTAAATATTCTTTGCTATCTTATATATTTCTCTACCTCTTAATTTATCGATATTATTTATATAAATATAATCATAATTTAAATATAATATAGTTATAATTTAAATATAATAAATAAATATAATATATAATTATAATTTAAATATAAGCATTTTTTAGAATGAATAATAATCTTTCTCGAGAAGGATAGAAGAAAATGCATTTTTTTGCAATAGAAAAAATATCAAAGTTAAGGTGTTGTGCCCTAATTCTCGTTTAATAAGCAATGAAAGTCCTTGCCGAAACCTCGTTGATCATGTCTTTCATCTTTCTAATGTGAGATATTAAGCCGCCCTTGTATCATTCACGTCAGATCAAGAGAGGATTTTTGATTAAAAAGCTTACGCCAGCTTTTCATTTTTACCAACTTACATTATTTTTTTTTTCTCCCTCCCTTTTTTCCATCCGTATGAAAAACGTGCAAGAGATTTCTATTTATATATTCATTTTTATTACATTAATGGTTTTGTTTTTAATTTTTATTTATATTTAAATAATTATTAAAGTAAAAACTTAACTAGAATTTAATTTAATAAAAATTTTTAACAATAATTTATCTCTAACTTTTTTTTATTTTAGTTGAAAACTATTTAAATATAAATATTTATTTAAATAAATATATTTAATTAATTAAAAATTTAATTATATATAAAAATTTATTTATTCATAGAATAAAGAATATTGGCTGAATTGGATTAAATTTATAATCTCAGGATTTGCAAGTTGATTAAAGAGATGAAAGTTGCTTTGCGACAATCAAAAGTATTGACCGAATATGTTGAAATATGTATATACGTCGACGAGCGAGGTTTTTCAATTAATGTTTGATTCATTTGTTTTTTTTATATTTATTTATATTCGTGCATTACTCATCTAATTTTGCACACAAAAACGCATCCTTTTTTTTCATGTGTTAATGACATTCGTAAAGAACATTACTCAATGTATTAAAGAGTTGGACAACTTTGTGCTTAGTTAATAATTTTTAAAATAAAGTTGAGCAATCGCGATTTATGATTAAACTTTTCCTCCAGCAGCACGTCAAATTAGATTTTCAGAGAAACAAGCGGCATTGTTGAGGGACAATGCGACCGTGCGTGCTAAAGTTTTCAAACAACAGTGACATGCGTCGCACTATGACTTTTTCATGAGATTCGCATATATGTATAATCTCGCAAAAAATAGAATCGAGATCATACTACGTCATATATGTACAATATAATGTGTTGCAAAACAAACTTATTTCCCGTTTTACTTTACTACAATCGAAGAAGGTTGCTCGATTTGAGTTATAATTTAATTATAATTTAGTTAGAACTTTAGTTATTTTAAAGAGGATCCTAAACCGTCCTGTATTATCGATATTTTTACTGTACCAAATGTTTTTATTGGTTGTATAGAATGCTAAATTCTTGTCCACGATAAAAGTATACACTGAAACCTTTTCGGAACCTATGCGATCTTATGTTAATAAAGAAAAAAGTTAAGAAATTACAGTTTTTTATCAGCTTCTGGAACCAGGTCGTTAATAATAATTGCTTAATACAAACGTTTTGCAGTTAGTATCAACAAAATGACATTCAGATATTAAATTGCATGAAGAAATATTAGTAAACTTCTACATATGAGTTTAAAAGCCTAGATAAAAAACATTTCGTTGTAAAAAAGGTTGTGCAGCAAAATGTTTTCTACTAGGTTTCAAAATTCATTTCTAAAAGTTCGCAATTATTCCTACATGTAATTCTTCTTCAGTGGGAACCAATTTTATTTTATGCGTATAAATTGCAACTTTTATGTTATGCAAATATATTGTTATGTTAGGTTAGAGCTTGGTCGATAATATGGAACAGCTTCAGGATTCCCTTAACGATATTTATATAAAATTATATTATTGTATTTGCTAAACTTTGTGAACAACATGTCCATGTTGGATTTTACACGAGAAACATTTTACATTCATTCTCATTGTTTGTAGTTTTTGTTACATTATTGTAGTCGCGTAGTATCATGGGATGACAATTCCAAGAAAGACTTTAGTTTTAGCAGCTAAGATCCAGTGGCTTAAAAAGTTTTGTTACTACCAACGCAGTGATTCTCTCTCTCTCTCTCTCTCTCTCTCTCTCTCTCTCTCTCTCTCTCTCTCTCTCTCTCTCTCTCTCTCTCTCTCTCTCTCTCTCTCTCTCTCTCTCTCTCTCTCTCTCTCTCTCGAAAGCCTGGGAAAAGCGCTGATCATATGTCTTTTCATGCACTCTGTCATCCTTCTTCGACTTGTTACGTTTCTTTTACTTCATCCTTTTTGAAAAGCGCAAAATTCTTCTCTCTTCAACCGTACGCGACAAACGTAAATACAATAACAACTTTACGCTACTCGCGTCATGTGCACGTAGCACTTTCTTACTTGCTGCTCTAACGGTAGCGTGCTTTCTTTCAAAGAAGAAACTTCCACGCGCTTCTGTCAGCAACTATTTACTCGCCAATGTCGATGCATGTGTGTGTGTGTGTGTGTGTGTGTGTGTGCGCGCGTGTGTGTGTGTGTATTTTATTCTCTTTCTTTTTCTCTTTTATTTCTCAAAATTGAATATTACTTGCAATAATCAAAATCTATTTAAAAGCTACTTTAAATAAAAATAAACTTAAGAAAATATTAAACTTTAAAATTTATTTTATCTATAAATTTAATTTAAGTAAAAATTTTATTAAATTTAAAACTTATTAAACAAATATTTTTTCAATTTTTATGGAACTTTAAAAAAATAAAAGTAATATAAAATTGATAGTCAATACGTGATATATTAACGAGACATTGTTGAAAATAAAACATGAAAAAAGTTAATTTTTGATTCGAGAGGTTAATGAAATATAAATTCTATAGCCATGAGCTTAGCCAATAATTTGTACTACTATTTATTCGTGCAACGACGTGATGAATATAACAACGCCATCGAACTTAATTAAAAGCAAATAACAATGAGGACAAATCGAATTAGTGACAAATATAATGAGAGATATAAATGTTGAAATTATTAATTAAAATCCTGAGTAATATTTTAGATCAAGGATTTCTTTACTATATTTTTTTTCAATAAAAAATAATTAAAAAAAGATACTTAGAATAGTATTATTTAATTAATTTTGTATAATTTTTATATAATTCATGCGGGTAATGAAAAAGAATAAATCTATTCTTCTGGCCTATACTCTACCATAAAAAGATTTCTCAGGAATAATAAAGATCTAATCTTCACACGAGCAAATAAAGAGAATGTTACCGTGGCTCTTGATAGAAATGAATATATATAAAGTAGAAAACTTACTTAGAGATAAAGACATTTACATAATTGTCAAAAAAGATCCAAGAAAAAAATTAATTTCTAATTTTCTTACTGTCAAGGTGGAAAAACTACGGCTACATTTTCAATGCTACGTATAGGTCACTTTTGTTCACGGATAGTACATTACCAAAGGCTTTACCAAAAGTCCATAAAATTAACATCCCATACAGGCTCATTGTTTCCTCCATAAACAGTCCCCTTTACTTTCTCCCATTATTCATGCACAGATTCATGAGTACACAAGGATAACATCCCGAGCAGCTATAAAAGAAACGTTGTTTATAAAATTAGTTGTTCGGATTGTGATGCATCTTATGTTGGACAAACTTCGAGAATGTTAAAGACTAGAATCTCAGAGCACAAATCACAAATCAATAGGAAAACTAATAATTATTCTGTTATTACTAATCATAGACTTTTATATAATCATGATTTTTGTTTGGAATGATGTCGAGATATTATTGTAGATGAAGTTCCCTCCTACAATAAAAGATTGATCTCTGAAATGCTATTTATTAAAAGACAGAAGAAATTGAATTTACAGACAGACAGACACAGAAAATTTACCAGTATTATATCATGGCATAATAAATAAGCTTCCGAAAATTTCAAGGTCATGAATCTGTATATAAACTGACTACCTCATTAATTATTTGATAGTAACCGATCGACACAAGAACTACTCTGCTATTCATACCCAAAATTTTTACCGAACTATCTGACTTTGTAAGTAAATTATTAATCAACTGTACAGTTTAGTGACTTAGATTATATTAAAATAAAATTATAGATACATTAAAAATCATCTATATCATTCCAGGATTCAATTGGTACTGTAGTCAAGTCACTAACCTATTTAAACACTTGAAATAATTCTTCTTGGCTTACCACTCTGTAATTTTATATTCGTGACATTTCACCTTTACTGTTAAATTTACAAGTTTTATACATTGCGCTGAAGAAGGCTCAAAACAAGAGCCTGAAACGTCGTTTATTTAATTTTTTATTTTACATGGATTTCCTTATCTAACAATCTTTATATTTATATCTTAGTTTATGAAATTATATTTTTGTACTACTTAATTGTGTCCTATTCTATTTGGATTTGAATTTTTGCTCTCTACAGCCTTTTAATATTTCAAATTTTGTCTATTTTTCTGGTTAAATCGAATATGTATGATCGGACGTCAGATTAAATCTCAACTGCCAATGTATAATTTTTCTTTCTTATAAATCTTGATTTTTTTACTTTTTTAGAAGATATTCATGTTCAAATAGAAGTTTTATATATTTCGATTCGTTTTATATGATTAAATTTCTTATATCTTAATCTTTTATTTTAATTATTATATTTTTTTGTTCTTAATCCTGTGAAAAAGCAAATCGATAATATTCAGAAATTTTATTTTTACATTGTGAGTACAATTGGAAAATAAATTAAAAAACAAAATTAAAAAATTTATTTGTAACAATATATGTTTTGATTGAATTTGCCATTCGAAAAAGACCGGTAGCTTCGAAAAAATAAAAATCTCCATATTTTTGTTCATTGTTCCTTTTCAGAATTGCGTAGAGTCTCTAATGATCGCTAATCCGCATTCGTGAGAAAATTTGAATAGTAATCGCACAGATGGTCGGCTGGCTAAACGAGAAACAGTTAATTTCCCCCGTGACAGATTCCCGACGAAGCCTTCGCAACCCGACGCGATGGTGGCAAATTCTCGCCGAGTTTCACCGAATACAAATTGCACCGCATTCTATGAATTTTTTATGAAGCCTCGTCGGCTCGTACGTCAACAAACAGCGAGGCGTGGGAATGATTTTGCATGGTGGACGGCAGGGATTAATCGATTGATTTTTGCGACAGATGCCCTTCTTTTTTATCGTGAAAAAAAATGTTTCTTTTATATTAAACCGATCTTATTTATATTTCACAATCAAAGACTGCAAGAAGATGAGACTATCTCGACATCATCTTGGAGATAGTTTTTTTTAAATTTTTATTCGACTAACGTTTATCAAAATTTAGGTCGAGATATTCGTTAGCGCAGCGATTAGCTTATCGGCAATCCAGCAGTTTATAATGCATCGTAATCAGGTGGTTTATTGCTGGCTAGACTAATAGTACAGTTTATTGCAAACCGAGTAATCGTTAGATTTATTGATACCCGCGTCATATACAACAGTTTATCGGTTCAAGACTGCTCGTTGTGCCATATTTACGCGTTATATCTACCACAAAGCTCGAAATATACTGTGAAACAAATATATAAAAAATTTGACAAGATTTTAGTAATTTATTGCATATTTAAAATATTTTGTTTTACGAATTTTATATATGATTATTAACAAGCGTTAACATGTGCTTTATCTTTAATTTTTTCACAATTGTGTTTCTGATTTTCACTAAAAATAAAATAAATTTAAATTAATTTTAAATATTTAAGAGTATATACATATATGTATATATATTTAAAAAATTAAATATTAATAATAATGCATGATATTATTTTTAATTATTAGTAATATTTAATAATTTTTACTTTTTTAATTTAAAATTTTATCTATATTAAATATTGAAGATTAATAATAATTTAATGATTAATAATAAACTTTAAATTCATAATAAATATATATTATTAACCAATCTCTCGATATGATTCTTGCAAATGGAAAAAGGAGAATTTACATATATCGAAAGAAGATTAAACGCAAACAAATCAAGAAATACCACTTTCATAAATAAATAGTCACACACGTGTCAAACAGTTTTCAGTAATTTTCACTTATATTACGACGGTTAAGAGAATTCTAAGGTTGTTCTATATTATCGAAATCTAACTTATCATAACAATATATTTGCTTAATATAAAAGTTGCAATTTATACACATAAAATAAAATAGATTTCCACTCTGAGAATTGCATAAAGGAATATTTGTGAACTTTAGAAATGAGTTTAGAAGTCTAGTAAAAAACATTTTGCTACACAATATTTTCTTCAACTGAAATGTTTTTTAAGTAACCTTCTAAAAGTTCACTAATATTCCTTCATGCAATTTATTTCTGGAACTCATCTCATTTTATTGATACAAACTACAAAACATTCATATCAAACAATTTTTGTTTATGATCTGACTCCAGAAGCCGATAAAAAAACTGTAGTTTCTTACTTTTTTTTATTAACGTAAGATCGCATAGGTTCCGAAAAGGTTTCAGTGTATACGTTTATCGTGGAAAAGAATTTATCATTCTATGCAACCAATAAAAACATTTTTGTGTAATAAAAAGATCGATAATACAGTACGGTTTAGGATCCTCTTAAGAAGATGCAGAAACAGCGTGGTAATCGTAGGTAATTCAACGATCTCTTCATTTCCGGCTGCCAGGCCTGTTCCGATTTAATGCATTTCATCCAATTTCCGCCATTGCCGCCGTCAAGAATCCAATCGTTGCCGGCACTCCATCCGACCCAGATATCGTTGCTTTTCCGCGCCGATGTACAAGTCACGTCCGAATCGTATCGCTCGGTAAGACGAGAGGGGGGGTGGAGGGAGGAGGAGAAACGAACGAACGAACGAAACATGCCAGTAAAACGTGCAAAATCGAAAAGTAAAATCTCACAAACTACATCTCAATGGATTATTAATTACGTAACAGTCACTCGCGTACACACGTGGTCGTGGTTTTCGTTTTATACGTCAAACGTACGCCGTTCGAGAAAAACTGAAGCCATTATCAGCATGGTTGGAGAAAAAGAGTGGGCTTCTGCAGCTCATCGATTTTCCTACATCTCGATTATTCTTCGGGCTAATAACTGGGTCACTGAAATTTACGTCGTAAAGTACTGCCATTAGAACCAACTCTCCGCCATGCCATTCATTATTCTTAATGCAAAATCTTCCATTCTATACACGCATACACACATACATGGAATAGTATGCGAAAGTCCCTATGGCGCAATAAGACACATCTGCGAGTGCATTGGTTGCATCTCGTGATTTTTCGTTTACGTTTTGTCTGTTTCATCTATACCCTAACATGACCTACAAACAAACCGATCACTTGGGCATTCAATTCGCCCAACGGGCAATTCCCGTCCAATTCTGTGGACAATTTTGACGTACCAGCATCGACTGATCGACTTTGTACTTCATTCGCCTGCTTCTATTTGTTTCTTTTTTTTACGATAGATTACAAGTGATTTAATATGGAAAATAACGAGAAGAGAGTGCATTTTTTTTATAAAAATGCATTGTAAAATAATTTTAAAATGATAAAAAATATCTTTCGGTAATCAATTTTGTTTATATAATATATTTTACGAATGTATTTTGTGTGTGTGTGTGTACGTGTGTGTATACGTGCGCGTGTGCGTGCACGCGCGTGTGTGTGTGTACGTGTGTGTATGTGTGCGCGTGTGCGTGCACGCGTGTGTGTGTGTGTGACTTGTTTGCTAAAATAAATATAGTAACGAATTGTCACTTTAATAAATTACAAAAACAAATTTAAATTGGACGGATTAACTAGATTAAAAGTTATTAAATCTAATACATTTCGAGATTCATGAATTTAACATTGTGCAAAGCATTTTTAGCTTTTTTAAAATAATAATTAATTTAGGAATCAAAATAAAGGTTCGTAATATATAATTTAATCATAAAAATCGTAAAAATCGTAAATACTTTCTTATGTCGAAACGTTTTTATAGTGACTGTATGACGAAAATTTTATAGTGATTGTAAAAATTCATGAAAATACAAATTTTAATTCTACAGAACAAATCTTTATTTATTAACTAACAAATTAGTTATTAATTTTATATTTTAAAAGGCTAAAGTGCTTTGCAATGTCAAACATATTAATCTCGAAATATATTAGATTTATTAATTTTTGACGTAGCTGATTCTTCCTCCTTAAGGCCTTATCACGAATCTGAATAATATGAAAAAAGATGAACTTTCTGCAATCTACTTTGTATAACGTATCGCACCAAGATTCATAAAAACAAGATATCCTATAAGAATAGTTATGTTTCCTGGTTTATATGGATATGTATAACAACAGAGGAAGATGGTAAGTTGAGAAAGAGGGAGAGAGACAGAGAGAGAGAGAGAGAGAGAGAGAGAGAGAGAGATGGATGATGTGATTGATATTTAAAAAATCTACATAATTTCCTTTTTATATTTATGCTGGACGAATAATCCAAAGAGAAAAAGAATGATGTAAACAATCTTTTTGCAAAAAAAATTATTCCCATTATGGAAAAATATTGCAGAAATTAATTAAACTCTTGTATTTAAAAAAATCTGCAAAATTTGTAAAAAAATTAGAAAAATAAAAAAATTGTACTTGGATGGATGTATGTTATATAATAAATATTCTATGTATTTTGTTGTCTTAATCAATTTATACATATATCTTTACTTTGGACAATTTTCGAGATGATGAAAAACTGTTTTAAACTTGAAATCTTTATGATTGCCATGCTGTCGAAACTCACATGCGTCGGGTTCGAGACTTCTTGCGCGTTTTATCTCGTCAGAAATCCAATTTTTCGATGTTCTTCAAGAACATATCCGTCGAATCCTCTCAATATACAATATCTTTCTACATATGTGGCATCTCACAACTCTCATCCGCCGAATTGTCGTAATATCACGCTTCGAAATTTGAGACTTATACACGTTGAATTTGATTCGAATGAGAAAATGTTATGACGCGTTGAATTTGATTCGAATGAGAAAATGTTATGACGCGAAATTAATAATATTTATTAAATTTCGATTACGCTGATTACACTTTGTGCGTATTTATATTCATTTATTCTAATCACCTAGACGTGACATTGACGCGCATTCAAATATAATTTGCGCGCGTGATTTAATTGATAATAAATTATACCTTAATGAATATCCATTTTAACGCAAACTGTTATTTCAATTACAAATACATTCAGCCGCGCGAGTAAACAAGTTTGTCAGAATAGAAATATATTTCCTTACAGTTCGTTACGAAGTACGAAGAGACTTTGCAGTTTTTCACTTCGCGTCTTGCACTTTGGCCTCATAATTTCTGTTCTGCGTTTGCAAATGTAAGATGGCATGTGCAAACTGGAAAGGAAGAGTAAACGGAACTCTTCAACGAAACTTTTCTCCTACTATAATTCTAACTTTACAAAAAAAATGTCAAGCTATTCATCGCGTTATCCGAGATCTTTTGGAATTTTTCGCGGTGATGGCAGATAGGTGTAATTATTTAAGAGGTTACTCAAAATTTGACAGATGAATAAATTTATTTTTATTTATTGTTGTCAAAAATTGATTGCATGTTTTCCTCATCTGAAACTAATAGCTAAAAAAATAAATTATAATTATCAAGTTTATACAAAGTTTAAGTGTGCTTTAATTTTACGTTTCATTCTTCCTTTTTGTTTTAATAATACAAAAACATTCTGCTCAAACAGGCCAAAAAAGTTCTAGTTACCACTCGAACCTAACCGTCAACTTCCTCGAGCAATCTCACATATAATGATACATTTACTAAGAGAATCAGTGTTTATCTCGTTATCAATCTCTATTATGATTTTTTTCAATTATGATGAAATTCAAGTGAGAGAACGATCCAAGTGACGAACGTTGATGGAATATTTATTATTTGATAATGAACATGCTTTTCTCTTGCGTCTTTTCCTTCTAATTAAAGATTAGAAAGTCTTTTAACAAGATACTTCCATCTACGAACGATATTTGTCAATTCACACATAGAGTGTCGCAAGATAATGACATTTGATCATATTTGACGAAGAGCATTATAACGTAATCATACATATGTTATTAATAATGTATATATATAATAATGTATTATATGTAATATGGTTGGCGATAAATACAGGTAAAATAACTCGTTTCTACCTTCATCGTCATTTTACATCTGTAATACCTACTTATCGTATACAGGGTGTCTCATAACTAACGAGCCAACGCTCGTGAGAAGGTAGAGCGGGTTAAATGGAATAGAAAAGTCCTGTACCATTTTGCGATTTTCAGAATAATTATTGAGAAATTAATTAACAAAGATCGGCAAATCCGGCACGAGTATCAGCCTGCCGCAAAAAAATGGCGAGAAGGACGGCCCTAAGGACGATCGCTAAGCGCGCGCGGCGTAAATAGGCACCATTGCCTCGCAGTTACCAGGGGCATAGACGAGAAGCGTTGATAAGAACAATAGATTAGCGATTATTATTTAGCGACCGGTCTAGCGGTGGGCCGTCCTTCTCGCCATCTTTTTTGCGGCGGGCTGATACTCGCGCCGGATTTGCCGATCTTTGTAAATTAATTTCTCAATAATTATTTTGAAAATCGTAAAATGGTACAGGACTTTTCTATTCTATTTAACCTGCTCTACCCGCTCACGAGCGTTGGCTCGTTAGTTATGAGACACCCTGTATATACAAAAAGTAAAAAGAAACAGGAGGTAATGTATCGGTGATGGAGGCTAGCCAAATCGCTAACGGAAGCCGCCATCTTGAGTGTCCACTTTTTTGACGCCTATTAGCATCTACTGCAGCTGTTGTCAGAGAGACACATGTGCGTATTATTTTGCACAATTATTAATTATAAAAAAAAATAGTGAAATAAAATTATGGTGCATTGTCAGGCCTGTGGCATAACAACAGCGCGAAATTATAGGATAACATTTCATCGATTAGTAATTGTTATCAATATAATAACAAAAATTTAATGTTTTGAAGGTTATGTTTTATTTAGATATACTATTTAAAGGACAGTAAACAATGTGTTAAAATTTCAATATTATTAATATATATTATTTTATTTGTTGCATATTAAAATTATATATTTCAATTTAATCTTATTGAGTTGATTTTATTAAAAATATAAAGTATATTCCATATTTATATTTAAAACTTTGTTCTTCCAGCATCTTCGAAAAGCCATTCAATTTTGGCGCCCATAAGCAGCCATTTTGAGTGTCCACTTTTATGCTGGTATATATAGGCATTTTCGTCCGTTTAGCTCGAGCCATATGCTCCCTCCTGTTTCTTTTTACTCTTTTGTATATATACCCCAATATTAATTCGTAACGATCCAAAAATTTAATTGGCAATACCGGCGATTAGCGAGTTGCAGTCATCAATTAAGTTGTTGAGTTGAGATTGATTACGCATGTTACTAATTAATCTATCAATTGCAGGAGAAGTTTCGCATCGACAACTTCGGTAACTACGTTCAAAATCGAGAGAGCGGTTAACGATGTTAACCGCCGCTACGAGGCGACTAACGTCAGTCACGTTAAGTTATAGCGATGTCACTCGTGTAATATTATTATTAATCTATATATATATATATATATATATATATATATATATATATATCTACGTGAATGTACAAATATTATTAATCTGTATTTTTAAACTATTTATTATTTTATTATTCATTTTTACACATTTGTCTTTCTGTCACAATTTATTCTCTTTAACCGCAACAAAATATAATTCATAAATATGACACGTAATAATATTTACGTCGTCGCTTGTTAATTAACATCACATTACTATCATGTGTGACGCGTAATAATTGATTTAGTGGCTTCAATTATTGAAGAAAAAATCTCATCGATCGAACAGCTATTGGCAACGAGATGAAAGCGACATGTATATATGATGGAGAGAAAGAAAAGCCGCGCGATGCGAAGCGATTACGCAAGAGATAATTAAAAAACAATTATATCGCGCACCATCCATCGCAAGGCTTGTCCCATGCGATAATGCCGATCAATCTATATGGCAATTCGTGCGTGATGAGACAACCGCGTGGGAGATCGCAAGAGAGAAAAACAGAGAGACAGAGAGAGACGAGAACGCAAATTTTCCATGCACGATTTGGCATGCGCAAAGCATGGTCGGACAAAGTGCAAAATGAACTTTGGAAAAGAGGAGGTGGTTGTCGAGGTTGATGTACAAGGTGGGAAGAGGAAGAGAATGCGACAGTTCTGCAATTTCTCGATGTAATGACAAACAGACTTGTTTGTGCAGAAAATCGAAAGAGAGAGAGAGAGAGAGAGAGAGAGAGAGAGAGAGAGAAAGAGAACCTGAAATTTTGCTTTATTCAGTGCAACGAACATCAAAAAGTTATAAAGAGACTTTCTTGTACCCTTTTTTTAGTCCGCTACGAGATATACAGAGTGAGAAAAAAGTATGGAAATCCTGAAAAATCTCTAAAATGTTTTACAGAAAAATGTTTTAGACAAAAGTTGTATGGTTTCGAGAGAGACATAAGATGGTATCATTGATTTGACCTTAAATAATCGTTTAAAGGTCACGTGAAGGTCATCTTCAATTTCTTAAGTGGAACATCCTATTTTTAATTGTATATTCTTGTAGCTTTTCTCGAGAGTTTTCTAAAACACTGTAATAAAACTGGTTTTGATTAAGAATTTTCTAAGATATTTTAAAGTTTGTCATGATACTTTTTAATATAAATATGGAAAAAATGAATAGATTTTGCCTTAGATGGCCGGATCTTTTCTCGATTTTGCCTTACATTCTTTTTTTATAAAACTTATATTTTTCGAGATTTTTCAGAGTTTTCATACTTTTTCCTCACCCTGTATATCGTGTTTAACTCTGGCATAATAATTAGGAACAAATGAAAACTAAGCGATATATATAATATATCAAATCGATTACACAGGATATTGATATATTCCATTTCCATTGATAGATTCCATGGGTTATATTGAGAATAGCATGTTTCGCGCGAGATATCAGTTCTTTCAAAAGATCTACTTCTCGGATCTTTCGCAAGCACCGTGAAATCAATAAAATAAATAGTTCGAATAAAAGGTAACTACATCTCGCGTGTATCATACATTATTCACGAGGTATACACATGTACTATGAATAATATAATAATAAAAAAGATATTCTATATTGCAATATTTTTTTATCGTAATATTAAAGGTGTAAATTCAAATATATGTAATGTCTTAATCTGACGTTTCTCTCGATCAAATTAACTGGAGATGCAGCACGCCAATATCGCAGAATCGCGGGCTTAATTGTCCCATTTCACCTTCTCGATTCGAAAGAAATGAGCGTCATTTGCATTTATCGCCGCAGCGGAAAGCAATAAAGCGGTGCGGAAATGAAGATATCGGTTATAATAAAAGTCTTGGGGGGAAAGCGCAGCTCGTTATTTAATATGGTTGACGACGAAAATGAGAATCTGATTGTTCAACGCCAGGGGAGCGCGTAATTGCAGCCGATAAAAAAATGCAGCAAAATGCGATTGTTCTCTCGCTCACAACGGTATCATGGGAAACATCTCTTCCTTTCTTCTTTTGAAGGTATCATCGAACAATATATACATCGCCAAACAACTTTCTCGTTTGTAGTACATACGTGACGCACGCGAAATGTCATTCTCTGCATTGCAACACGTCTCTAAGATATTGATATTTTGAAACTAGGACAACGTTGATTATTTCAAGTTGAGACTTTTAAAGCCGAAATCTTCAAATATGTTAACTGAAATCAAATTAAAGAATCATTTCTCTGAATTAAAGCACGAAATATCTATTTGCGATGATATTTACCTTTTCAATTTCGGTTATCGATCAAAAGGGTTCTAGTGATAAGGTATTCTGTAGCAAGTTGCAAATATATTTTTCCAGGTGAAATCCCAATGGGAAAGGGAGAATGAAGTGAGAAAGAAAAAAGTGCTGTACGAATGACAGTGGAAACAAATCCCGCGAGATTACAATGACTATAAAACAATCGATGAGGAGGCAGTTCCCGGATACGCTACTAAAAATTTTAAAACCCACAAAGGAGTCGTTTTAAGGAGGTACCTCGGTGATGAACGGTTCTGGTGGCACATCGAGCATTTTCAACGACGGGAACGACGAAAAAGAACGATGAGCCTTCGTTTTCATGGCGTCGATTGCCTTTGAGACTCAATCGCGCGTAAACGCGTCCTCGTAAAGGCAAATGGAGTCTTAATTTTTTTACGACTGTGTAAATTGTCCCTAAAATCCAACAAATATTGTGCAGATGAAGTTTAACAATATTGTAACAAACGGGAACTATTCTATGAATAAACAATAAATAGATACAAATGAACATTTCCGGTCATTTATCGTGGATTCTCTACTAAATTGACGAATTTCATAACTCAGTCACGAATGATATTAATTGCGGTGTCACATATGTAAATCGCTTTATTTTAGCCGCAGTTTGTGCCTACTGTTAAGGGAATCCTAAAGCTGTTCTATATTCTATATTATATCGACAAAATCTTATCTATTATGACAATATATTTGCTTTATATAAAAGTTGCAATTTATACACATAAAATAAAATAAGTTCCCATAAAAATTACATGAAGAAATATTTGCGAATTTTTAGAAATGAGTTTAGAAGCCTAGTAAAAAACATTTTGCTGCACAACCTTTTCTTCAACGAAATGTTTTTTTTTCTAGTCTTCTAATATCATATTTAAAAGTTCACAAATATTCCTTCATACAATTTATATCTGGAACCTATCTCATTTTGTTGATACCAACTGCAAAATGTTTGTATCAAACAATTATTTTTTATGACCTGGCTCCAGAAGCCGATAAAAAAATTGTAACTTCTTCATTTTTTTCTTTATTAACCTAAGATTGCGTAGGTTCCGAAAAGGTTTCTGTGTATACTTTTATCGTGGAAAAGAATTTATCATTCTATACAACCAATAAAAACATTTTGGTATAATAAAAGTATGGATAATACAGGACGGTTTAGGATACGCGCATGCGAATTACATATCCCTGTCTATACCTCTCTTTCCTATATTTCTCTCTCTTGCTTTTTTTTATTTTATTTGGCTAACTGTACAAGTACATATATTGTAAACTATAATATTTTATTGGAATAAAATTGATTCTATATAACAGTAGTTAAATTATCCGAAGCGGAACCATACTGTGTTTGACTTTCAAATTACAATACATATTTGATCGTATATATAATTAAATCACCATTGCAGTTTTAACGCAAACGTGACGTAAAAACATGTCTCCGCGGAAGTTATGTCGACGATTTTTCAAAACGAATCGCCGCATCTCGGTCTGAATATTCATGAAAGTGGACGAGTTGCACGCTTATCACACGAATAGTCGAGATGCGTCCGCGACTGGTTAATGCAATGAGAGGAAAAAACATTGATGTGCAGTTTTGCGCTGGCGATTATACGTGGAATTACAAACAATCGTAAAAAGTTGAATGGTAAAAAAAAACATCTCGTCAACAGTTACAAGTACATACATTTTTGTATTTATCAAGGTCTGTTATTACAAGATACATCATATTGTGTGTCAAACGCGTAAATATGAATGGTTTGCATTTAGCGTCACAAGCGTCATTCCAGCTTTGTTGTAACTGGATGTTGAAAAAAGACAGATGATGCTTATATCGACTTATGCTGCTAAATGGAAAGCATTCTAAATAAAATTTAATTTATTAGCGCATGTAAAATTTAATTTATTAGCACTATTGTTTTGTTATAAAACAATGTTTTTTTACAATAATTGCTAAACACACATTTTATTAACAAATTATTGTTTATTAATGTTAGCTATAAAAGAATATAAACTGATATTTTAGGATATGCAGTGGCGTAGCTACCACCCGGGCTACCCGGGAGCGTCCCGGGGGCCCCCTCTTGTAGAGGGCCCCCACAGCTTATAATATCGTTTCAATTTTAATAATAACGCTTAAGAAAGACAGATATTTACCAAAAAGCGACGCAAATAAGTTAGTAGAGAGGGTTGTTCATACTTTAAAATATAAGATTATCAAACACTTAAAAAAGATATTTAATGATAAAACTACAAAATCTGAAATTCTTAAATGGCTAAGAGATATTCAGAATTTTAGCAACGTTGTATATCTTTGTATGAGCGAAGAAAAGATTCACTAAAAACTATTAAAGCAAACGAGGTTCTTTATAACCCTCTAAATGTTAAGGCCGGATCGCTCAAGCCACCCTAATAAGTTACAAGTTAAAGGTTTGTAAATGGTAAATGTAATCATGGATATTTGTGCTTGGTATAAAATACTTAAACCATTTTTACGAATGTTTTCAAAAATGAAAATATACTTTTTTGCAATGTAGCAGTCGATATTAAAATTTGATAACTGTGGTATTTTAGTTATATTTATTTATCAATAAATGTGACGCTTTAGAAAATTTCTGAAAGGCCCCATTTATTGATTTTCTCGAGGGCCCCAAATGTTATAGCTACGTCACTGAGGTATACTTTATTTATATTATATTATTTATATTTTGTTGTATATTCAAGCGTAATTGACTAAAGTTAGTAAGAGATATTAAAAAATAAATGTATAATGAATGCGCGAACATAAACATTTTGTGAAATTTATTGTATTGTTTATCTTATTGTCTTATTTTTTTTTATATATCGTGAAATGTAACCTTAAACATATTTTAATATAATATTATACAAACGCAAAACATTATTGAAAGTAAATTATCAACTGTCTGCCATTACTTGCTGCATTTGTTACGCATCTAGCATAAATAAAATATCAAATGATAATGGCTAATTAGCATAATAAAATATTGATTTAAATGCATTTCTATGCAAAGCTTAATGTATAAATCAGATGTTATTTTCGTACGAGCAAGAAGAAGCATATTTTCATGTTTATTTCAATATTACACGCGCGTAATTCTTTATGAAATATTATCCTCTGTTCTGTGATTCTGATATCTTATCAAGCAACTTAAAAAATATATTCTTTTACATTTGCAAACATTGAAACCGTTATTAATTTTACATATTCGTGTGCAAAACGATATTACTATATTTTATTAAAGTTTTTTTTTTATCAGAAAATCTCTAAATTTATTCAACAATCTGTCATTAACATTAAAACATTTGCAAACAACAGTGACAAACCGCTCTGCGGCGATTATATATTCATATATTATATGTATACTCGCGTGGCATATTACACATTTTATACAATTTGTGTATTGTAAAATTTATTCGATCTAAATTGCATATAAATATATAACCTTTATTTTTGTAAAAAATATAAAAAAAGATAATATATTCATAAAATTTAGATCAACTAAATTTGATTGAACAATTGATGACCAAAAATAATCGCTGATACACCGAAAATTATTTTATGTATTTATATTAATCAATGTGGTTTTTAATAAATCAATGAGCACGTCAGTGAATGCAATGAGATCTATCTTTTTACCTTTTATATATTATATTATGACGTATTTCCTACAATACATATAATTATATTATCATATTGAATGTGTGTAACCAGTCTTGTAGAAATGAAACATATGTAATTGAGATTTTACAACTTATTTTCGTTATTCAAATATTTAATAATATTCATATTTTCATAATTTTTATTCAAAAAGATTTGACATTGATAGACTTACTTTGCAAAATAAATTTAATTATAGAATATAAAAATATATTATTTAGTTTTTTTACGATTTTTAGGAGCGATGCTTTTATCGGGAATACTCGTAATAAAATAAAACGTACAATACACTCTCGAGAATTTACATAATCATTTCTGGAAACTGCATGAAAAAAAAGAAAAAGAAAGGGTTTGCTTGCGGTGCAAAAATTTATACGAACCCAGCACGTTCGTAAAACCAACGTCGAAATAATGTAAAGGGATTTCCTAGATGAGAGAAACAGAGAGAGAAACTCCCCAAAATGCGCTCTTTTTTCCATAAGCAGTAGACGGTGCAAACAACTTTGGCGAATGATAAAAATATGCTGGATAAAAGTTTTGCTCTCGCAATTCTTGGTGCGCGTTCAACGGAAATCTGATTCTAGCTCATTACAGATTCACGATCCAATCAAGAATGAGTAAATAAGGGAAGTCTGTTTACGTCCTGTTTACAGTCTTACTCGAGGCAATAGAGAAACAATTTTCGACTTATCCAATGAAGATTACATTTTTTGAAATTCGCCAGATATTTGTCAAAGTTGACGAAATTGACCTACGATATATAATCTTTTCCAGAGTTTCTTGAGATTAATTAATTTCTTTGGCACCGTCTTATCGCAAAATTTTTAAAATCTTTTATTCTACATATTTTTTTTATTTTATGTCCGAATATAATTAAGTATTAATATTCATCAATGTTCAATTTTTATTAACATCAAAATTTAAAATGTTTAATAGTGAAAAAGTTCGAGCAACGTTAAAAATAGCGACAAATAATAAAATTATTATGACAGTTAATATCGTCATTTTATTTTATAATACACAATTCTCGAATACTGTTTGATGCATATATTTCAGAAGCTGTCCCGAGAACAAAGAAAAGAGAGAGAAAAGAAATGAATGCTTTTTGGGCATATAATGATCAATATTTCGTTCCATCTGAATAGACCTTTAGATGTTCATATAAAACTATATACGCTGGTACATTTTCTCTGGAATTCTTTAAGTGGTGCATAAACATAAGCTCTATTGTAAATTTTATTCCTGAATTGTGTTTGCTTACAAATCTGCAATTCATGTGTCACTAGCCACGTTATTGCACTATAGTCCACCTATGCGAAGCGACAAAGTCACACGTCGCACATTCGCGAAATTAAAAAACGTGACAAGTGACGTTTGAATAAAAGAGTTTGATATTGTGAAACTTTTTTTTTATGTAAACTTAATTTTTCAAATAAAAAACGATTTTATCTACCAAAATACGCTACGCAAAAAAAGTAAAGGGCCGCTTTCTTGCATATAAAAAAAGTCAATTTTTAAATAGTTATAACGTCCTTAAAAATAATTGAAATAAGCTCAATAAGAAAGCGTTTAAAATTGCTTGAAGTTTCTAGTTTTAAAATCTTTAAATGAATTTCAATTTTTTCTATTTGTTACAAAATTACATTATAAGCGACGTCCGTCGATTGAACAAATTTTTCAAAAGTTTGCCCAAGAATACCGAATTAAAAAAAATCTTAGCACGATTTTATTTATTAATTTTTTTTATTCTTGAACAAACTTTTAAAAAACTTGTTCAATCGACGGACGTCGTTTTCTTACAATGTAATTTTGTAACGAATAGAAAGAATTGAAATTTATTTAACGATTCTAAAACTGCAAGCTTTAAAATGTTTTTTTATTGACCTTATTCCGATTATTTTTAAGGAAGTTACAACTACTTAAAAGTTGGCCTTTTTTTATATGGAAGAAAGTGGCCCTTTAAATTTTTTGCGCACTGTACATATAAATCATAACTTTTATCTGCAAAAATATATCATCTGGAAATTTAATCGAACTTTATTTACAATCTTAATTCAATTTTCCTGTTCTTACGATGAGTTTTGAGAAAATAATTTGCACGATTTATTTTTGTATATTCGCGAAAAGTTGACTGAAAGCCATGAATAAAAGCAAAGAGGCATGCAGTTATACACATAATTCGCAGTTTCACATTTTTCACACATATATTTTATTTGCCACGCAAATACATAAGACGAATATGTAAGGAAAGTACATAAATACCAAGGAAATTTCGTCTTCTGCACAATTGGAGCCTATTATGATCGATGTAATGTATTCTTTTAAATTGCGATCGTTCGAATACAAAGCGCGGCGAGCTTGGAGGTGCATTATGTAAACGCGACGCGATGTCATAAAAGAAGAATCGCGAAGGCGGTTAATGTTCGTCGTCGGTCGACTATGTCAACTATTCGTTTTCTCCTGCTTTTGAAAAAAAACTACTGATAAATTACCACGGAGATAATGGGCCCGACTACTCTCCGTGAATTTTCCTTATCACAACGCATGTGACCGAGTTTGCTCGTAAAAAACATCGGTATATCTTGCAAACACAATTCTTTAACTCTTTGAGTCACAACGGGTCACCCACGGGAAACCCACCTTTTTTTCGTAGTTTTTTATTTTTTTAACTACTTTTTTATCAACAAATATCGGATTTTTTGTTTCTACAGAGTCTCTAGAACATCAATAAGTGTAAAAAAATATGAACAGTCATTAATTGTTAATTGCAAAAATACCATATATAAACAAACAGTCAAAATTAGTACTTTTTTACAAAAAAATGCATTTTCTACCTTTTATATTTAAGAACTATATTTGTTCTTAAACGTTGTATATTACAATATTATGACAATAAATACGGCAATTTTTTTATAATTTTAGTACACTCTAAAGTATTTTTCAAACCTTTTTAGAATTTTCCACCGTGTTGTTTTTGTTAAATCCTTCTTTTTTTGATAAAAAATATATACAAAACAATATTTCCTGTTCTAAATTGAAAGTAACAATCGTATTCTTTTTTAAATTTTTTCTCTGAAAGTTTTTTTAGATCGCAGAATCTGAATCTAAAGGAAAAAAAATTTAATTTCCAAAATTTAATATAGGGATCCAATATGGCGGAAGTAAAATTTTGAAAATCTCGTCAGCCATATTGGATCCGCCATTTTGAATTTTAAAAATCTGACAACGGATTCGTAATCAGCGACCCCAAAAACCCTTATATACAAAATTTTATAAAATACTAACAATTAGAAAAATTCGTGACTCAAAGGGTTAAAAGAGAGAGAGAGAGAGAGAGAGAGAGAGAGAGAGAGAGAGAGAAAGAAAAGAGAGGGAGGAAGAGAAAAAGTGAATCTCTACAAAAATTTGCAACTCGTAACGCTTCTCATCTGGAAACTTTAGAATAGTTTCAGTTTAAAAAGTATCAATGCTTCTTTTTTTTCCATAAATACTAGATATATATTTTTAATATTGATGTTTTAAAATTGTTATATTCTAATAAAATTAATAATTTATAAAAAATAAATAATCGCTATTATTAAAGCATGCATTAATAATCGGTAACATCAAAAAAATTATATAACAGTTTTTGTTAGAGTGATAAAAATAATAATTTATATTTAATTTATGCATATATATATATATATATATATATATATATGTATATATTATAATTTATATTTTTAGCACGAAATAATTAACAAACTGCAATGAATGTTTTAAAAACGTTTTTTATTTACTTACAAATTTATTTACAAGGTGCATTGAATGTTGAGAAATGAAAATTTTACGTAGTAATTATAACAATTTTTCGAGAATATTTTCAAAGTCGAAACTAAAAGAAAACAAATTAAAAGAAAAACATAAAGAAAACTTACGTGATTAAAATATTTCTTTCTTATTATCTTTGCTATATAGTCGCACATGTGTTTCTTTAAAGTTGATTTTATCACTTATATAAGGATATATTTCATACACATTCAACCACAGTAAAAATAGATTGGTTACAATATTTTTATTCCCGATAGTTTGCCGATATTGCGTGCAAATTTACTAAACCCTCCAGTCATTTCATCTCGATCGCAATTTTCACGTCAAATACCATTTTGGTGATAAATCGCACGCGCGCGCGTTTTATTTTATTTTTTTTCTTTTTATCACGATATCAATAATTTAATATCGCGGAAATTGAATCGCGTGGCCGCGATTTAATGCATCGCATTGATATTTTCAGCGCGTAACCGGACCGCGTTCAGTTGATCGCCGATCGCGTCACCGAATGAATTTATTAACGTCATTTATTAGGAAAGATTATGCGGTCACATTATAGTAAATGGATTAAAACGGCTTCGTTTGCAAGTGTAACGTGCAAAATTACCTTATCTAGGTCGACCAACCTATAAACTCTCGATACTAATGATACTAATGATAATGATCCCACTACAACTTTCTGAATAAATCACGCGAATTTTTTACAAATTTTTCACAAAATTTTTTATTTATTTAAGATGATGAACAAGTCTACAACACGAATGTACAATTTCAAATAGCAAAATTGATAAGTTAAAAATAAAATAAAGTACAGGTACATGTTTTTAACGATTTATTTATCGGCTCACGACGTTTTTATTCGAGTGGCGTCAATAACAGATATAATATAATAGATATTCTTACAATAACGTCAATCGAATGAAGCACTAACGGCATAATTTATGATAAAAGTACGATGTGTATCGTGTATTGATTCCGAACTTAGAGCGAATGGAACCGGGAATGAATAGAGTCTCTAGAAGTGCGAAACGCGCGCAGATAAATGAAAAAGACTACTTATTGAGAATTTATCTTGAATACTTTTTCTAGCTGTTTCTTTCATTCAATCCAATATATCTGTGAAATATAATATAACGATGAATATTGAAAAGCTTTGCGAGAAATTGCCAACCATCAAATTGCCGGTAAATCTTGAAGAAAAATTGGCTCCAATTGAATCTATCAAACATTCTGTAGACGAAAGAATCTGATAATAATGAAATAATTTCAACGATGAAGGAAAAAGAGAGAGAGAGAGAGAGAGAGAGAGAAGGACTTCTCTATAAAACAGAATTTAGTATTTTTATTAATTAAAATTCGCACAATAAACGACTTTATTCTATTATTATACACTATGCAAAAAAATTAAAGGCCTTTTTCATATAAAAAAGGCCAATTTTAAAGTAGTTGCTTTAATAATAAATATCTTGGCGAAAAAAATCATAGAATATTTGTTAAAAAAAGAAATTAAAGCTAAAACTCTGCTCTTTAACATACAATTAATGAAATTGTGCTAGGATTTTTTTTTTAATTCGATATTTTTAGACAAATTTTTGAAAAATTTGTTCAATCGATGGGAGTCGCTTTTTTACATTGTAATTTTGTAATGAAGAGAAAAAATTGAAATTCATTGAAAGATTCTAAAACTATAAACTTCATGCTTTGAAATACTTTTTTATTGATCTTATTCCGATTATTTTTACGGAAGTTACAACTACTTGAAAATTGGCTTCTTTTGTATGGAAGAAAGTGACCTTTTAATTTTTTTGCGTAGTGTATAATAATAAAGTCGCTTATTGTGCGAATTTTAATATATATATATATATATATATATATATATATATATATGCATAAATTAAATATAAAATATTATTTTTGTCATTCTGACAGGAACTGTTATATAATTTTTTTTATTTTAGCGATTAATGCTTTAATAATAGCGATTATTTATTTTTTATTTATGAATTATTCGTTTTATTAGAATAATAACAATTTCAAAACATCGATATTGAAAATATATATCCAGTGTTGATGGAAAAAAAGAGAAGCATCGATACTTTTTCGTTGATCATATTTCGATTATTTTTAAGAAAATTACAACTACTTGAAATTAGCTTTTTTTATGTGGAAGAAGGTGGCCCTTTTATTTTTTTATGTAGTATTATTGAAAGTTAAAAAATACACGTCTAGTACATAAAAAAGTGTCCGAACTTGTATACAACACACAAATATTTTATTCTGTATTATTTTAAGGTGCTATTTGATTAACGTTGTATTTTTATTTATTATGAAAAGCGGATTTTCAAAGAAATGTAAACACTTGTTACATATGTACCGTACGAAAGAAATCGCCAGCGTAAAATAATTTAATTGCATACGGCCTCAATTGCGATATTTCTGCCGGTTCGTAATTACGGGGACGGGAAAAAAATTAGCGGCAAGAATGGCCGGAAAACGACTGCGGTAGAAACGAGATGGAGGAAGAGAGCGGATAATGACTCTGCGGCGCGCGCTTTTCCGCGATATCTGTACCCGGTTGGATAGTTACCTACGCATTACACTTTGTGTAACTTTCTAAATTATTACCGGTAATTTGTTTGGAGATGTGCTGGCTCGCAAATCGCACTGTGTTTCCGCTTTAATCGGCCAAAATGTCACGATTAAACGATTAGTTATAGACACTAAAACGAAGGATAACATTTATTCCGAGAACAAAAAAGCTGATTTCCGTGAAAAAGCACATCTGGAACAATCTGGATGATTGATTGCAAGGTACATTAAGTTAAGATATCAATGGACGTTTAACCGCGCGACAATAAAATCGCAGAAAAATAATAATATCGATTGATTTCTTTTTGTTTTTTTGCAGGCCTGCGATTGCCTGGGAGTCAGCAAGGAATGCGATTACTTTGGGTTGAAGTATCAGAACGCGAAGGGTGAGGAGCTCTGGTTAAACCTAAGGAACCCTATAGAACGACAGACCGGTGGTGGCGTGGCGCCTTTAAGATTCGCCCTGAGGGTTAAATTTTGGGTACCGCCTCACCTGTTGCTACAGGAAGCTACCAGGTAAGGAAACTTAATTCATGTCAGCCACGTTAGCCACATTGTTTTTCCGGATATATTTGTCACGATATTTTAATCTTTTGAGAATTTTTATATCTTATTTAACCAAAATTATTTAAACAATTATAAAACAGAAGCATTGTAAATATTAATTTATCTGTACTTATATAAACATTGTATTCTACACGATATCTTTTAATCGAGATAGGTTGTTTCGATACATTTTTATATAGTTTTCTAATGACACGATAATTCGATAAAATTCAATAACATTATACTTTGCGTTATTGACTTTTAATCTTGGAATGAAGACATTGAAAAAGATTTATATGTAATCTATACGCAATGTCATGTTATGTCAATGAACGTCTTGAGAAGAATCAATGTTCATTACTCTTTCACAGTCGATTGAGATGAATGGACAGTTTATGACAGACGAATAATCTCGATTGTTATCATCAGTGTGATTCTGACAAGTAGAAATTTATTTACAAAATTATGAATAGTAAATTAGATCTCTTAAGGAAACTTAATAGGATCATGATTGGATGTTACGATAAAATTCTTCCGGGATGGAATGTTCTTTCTCGATGGAACTCTTAATCCAAAAGTTCTCTTTTTTCTCTTAATAAATTGCCAGTATCGGTAACTGGAAATAAGATGAATCCTCATTTGCTATCGTTGCTGCTTTAATTACAGAAAATTTGCATCGTCTTCGAGACCTTTCTATACTATCAAATCCGTTTGCACCTTTTATTGATCTTCGAATGTTTATACAGAGAGAAGTTCATTTTAAAACTCAATCGAAAAAAAGTTTCATTAATAATGTTTATAAATTTCGTTATACAGGGTGATTCTAAATAAGTTCGAAAAATTTTAGGAAATGATTCTTTGTCGAAAATTAAGGGGGAGGGGAGGTTCATATAAATAATATACTTTTATATTCCTTCTTGAGGAGTTAAACTCGTCTTAACGGGGAGATAAAAATTAGATTTTTATTTTTTTCTCAAATTTTGGACAAATTACAAAAATAAAATATTTCCACTAATAAAAGGATATTTATTAACATTTTTTTTAATTCTCCCATATCATAATAAGAGAATGAAACTAACAGTTCCTATAAAACTTTTTATTAAAACTTTTTAACAGACCGGAATATGATTATCTAAAAATATGTTTAGTTAGAAAGCTTGATTCTTTTAAAAATTTTTTTATTTTTTTTCGTAAAATCAATAGTTTTCAAGTAAAAAAAAAATAAAGTACATTATCATGTACAATTTCAGGCTCTTATATAACAATACGAGAATAATTAAAAAATATTAGTAAGTATCTTTTCTTTTGCTAGAAGAAAATATCCACCAAATTTTATTTTTTTAACTTGTTCAAAATTTAAAAAAAAATAAAAATCTAAGCTTTACTTTCCTCTTTATAGGAGTGTAACGTACAAGGGAACCTCACGAAACCGGAAATTCTAAAAATCAAAAATTTTCGAAAAAACTTAAAAAAATTTTTTTAAATTTTATTAACGTGATTAAATAGAAATGATATTACCACAAAACTTTTGTATAAAACATTTTTTTATATCTTCAATAATTTTTGTGATATATTAAGAAGAGCAAAAAGCCATTTTATACAGGGTGTCCCATTTTAATTCCTCCAGTGAAATATCTCGAAAAATATGGAAAATTCGAAAAAATGTTTCAGACAAAAGTTGTATGGTTTCTTGGGGGACGTAAGATGGTGCCATTAGTTTGACTTTGAAGAGTCACATGAAGGTCACGTGAAGGTCATTTTGAATTTCTTAAAAGAAACACCCTATATATTTTTGCATATTCTTGTAGCTTATCTCGAGAACTTTCCAAAACACTATGATAAAATGTTTTTTCATTAAACACTTTTCGAGTTATAAGGCTTCAAAGTTGCAATATTTTGACATAAAATACAAAATATCTCGTAAAATATTTATTTTTCGATTATCTTACCCTAATACTTTTACGCACAGAATAACAAGACAAATCAATTGGCGTAATTAAAACACATAATTATGTTAACGTAAAAATGTGTAATTGCTAGTTGCAAATTCAGATTTTTTTTTAAAGATAACTGTGTGTTTTCTTTATACCAATTGATTCGTCTCATTATTCTGTGCATAAAAGTATTAGGGTAAGATAATCGAGAAATGAATATTTTACGAGAGAGATATCTTGTATTTTGTGTCAAAATATTGCAACTTTGAAGCCTTATAACTCGAAAAGTGTTTAATGAAAAAACATTTTATCATAGTGTTTTGGAAAGCTGTCGAAGTCAGCTACAAGAATATGTAACAAAAAATAGGGGGTGCCATTTAAAAAATTGAGGTGACCTTTACGTGACCTTCAAATGACTCTTCAAGGTCAGACCAATGGTACCATCTTATGGCCCCCTCGAAAGCATACAACTTTTGCCTGAAACATTTTTCTCTCCCAGGCTTGGTTTTCGGGATATTCGACTGAAGGAATTAAAATGGGACACCCTATATATGACGGGTGATTTCACTCCTTAAAAACATTTTTCCGTCGCAACTAAAAATTTCTAAAGTCATCTATTTATTCTTCCTTACATATGTATGTGCAAAGTTTAATTAAAATCAGAATTTCCGGGTTCGCGAGATTCCCTTGTCAAAGAGGGATATGGGAGTATTTGTTTATGTAAAAGAGCCCTCTGAATTTTCAACAAAGAACTCTTGAAATTATTCGAACTAATTTAGACTCACCCCGTATGATTATAAATTTCCTCAATACAACAGAAGCACAGATATTTTGTTATGTATCTTCGTTATGGTTACTCTCACAAAAGAGTAGAAGTTGGATTGTATTTTAAAATTAGTATCCGGTTGCTATAAGTACGAAATGAGGAACTGTCTCGGGAAATATATTGTCGCGAGTGTTCGTTCGGGAAACAGCAACTCGTTTTGTTTGAAGTTCTGATTGGTTCGTTACCGCGGCGCGTATTCAAAGCGAGTGCCACGACCTCTCTCTCTCTTCTCTCTCTCTCTCTCTCTCTCTCTCTCTCTCTCTCTCTCTCTCTCTCTCTCTGCAGCAGTTGCGAACTGCGTCCGTTGTAATCCGCCGCACGGATGCACTCGTGTAAATGGCGAAAACGAAACAGAGAGAGAGAGAGAGAGAGAGAGAGAGGGGGGCGGGAGAGAGAGAGAGAGAGCCCTCTCTTCGTCCGAATTGAAAATCGTTTGCGCCGTAAAAATTCTTCTCTCGGGGAGAGTCGGAGAGTAAGAACAAGAGAAGGAAAGAGAGGAAAACGCGACGAGAGATAGAGAGAGGATTGCTTGTGCAATCAGCTGGATTCCTTGAGCGCGATCCATCGATCCCCGAGCGAGCACGTACGAAATTGCATGCTGCCGTTGCCATGAGAGTACTGATTGCATCCGGCGATATTGCGTGTGTTGTTGAATGTGTTTTCATGCGAGCGCGGTTGAAAAGGTGACGCTTCTCTCTGCGGCTGAAATATATACACTATAAATAATGTTATGCACGAGATGCGCCCTGTTACGACGTCGATGCGATTTGTTTTGAATTATTTGTGACATTTGTATCGATGCCGTTGTACCTACGTGATATTCCTGCAATCGCTGCGCGCAATTGGATCAGTAAAATGTAATGCATATACACTACACAAAAAAATTAAAGTGCCTCTTTCTTTTATATAAAAAAAAGCCAATTTTCAAGTAGTTGCAAAATAATCCTTAAAAATAATTGGAATAAGATCAATAAAAAAAAATGTTTTAAAGCTTGAAATTTCTAGTCTTAGAATTTCTAAATAAATTTCAATTCTTTTTATTCGTACAAAATTACATTGTAAGAAAGCGACGTCCCCGAAAAAAATTATTATTTTCATTTTGTTATACTTTTTACGGTTTTTTAATATACAATACTTTTTGAGTATAAATTAGAATAAACATAAAACAAAATATAAATAGCTAATAGGGAGTTTGCATTTTAAAAAAAATACATTTTTTTATATATGTAATTTAAATATATATTATTATAAATTTATTTATAAGAAAATTTTAAATTTTAATCACTAGGAAGGTATTAAAAAATTAAATTAAAATTTAATAAAATTTAAATTGTGAGAAAACGATTTTGATTGGTTGGAGTGCGTGACGTCACAGGGCAATAGTTTCAAACGTTTGTTTTCTATATTCTGTATTGCGATATTTGGTCATTCTTGATCTCGAGGTACAAAGAAAAACAATTTATTGGGTGTTTTAATTGTTGTACTTTTACATAAAGGTACAAAACAGGTTTTGTACGTGTTACCTTTGCCCATTTTCACAATAACTGGATATTTTAATAAATAAAAATAGTGTGTTGTCACTGTATATATTGGTTAGGTTTGGGGAGACGCTATTTCACACTATTTAGCGCTATTAGCGTCTCCCCAAACGCAGATATTGCACTGTGACGTCACATTGCGTTCGAGAGGATTCGGTCATTTCCGGATCGTATTCGACAATTTCAAATAATGTAATTTTTATTATTGATTTTCTCGCTTAATTTGCATTAAAAAATTACGAAAAAAATAATTACATTTAAAACTATATATATATATAAATTATAAAATGCAATTGTTTTTCAAAATCATGCAAACTCCCTATTCTACCGAGTAATTAAATATGTTGGTTATAAGTTATCTTCTTTTCGATTCGTAACGATAGTGTGTGATATGAAAATAAGTGAATACCACGAGGTGAAGATAAATACACAAAATATGATTGTCCCGAAGCACATATGTATTAATAATATCACACATACGCAAATTAATCCTCCACACTGAATCTTACATGTTGATTTCGCAAAATATCGAGGACACCTTCTATGTCTCTTTATCTTTGTCTCTTTCTCCAATAAATTAGTCGAGATACGGTAATTAAATCTGACTTATGTCAAATTAATTTTGCAGTACATATATAATTCGATTATCTGACAAACAGACCTGTCATGGTACATAACTCTAAATATACATAGAAGGCTTTCTTTCATTTATAAATTCATAAATTGTGAATTGTTCATAAATTCATCAATTGTTTCTGAAAAAAATATTTCACCAGGAGGATTTTACAATTCTTGTTTGTTGTAAACTGCGCACGCATTATCGGATATTTTTTCAAAAGTATTATACTGGACAGGAATGACTACGCTGCAAATCTGACGAATACACATAGCCATATAGCGAAAGAGCTTGTCGCGTCAGCTGACGTAATCACAACTGCAGTATCGCGGCGACGAATTAATTTGGACGACAGACTCATTACTCTTTGCGCATTTAACTCTACGCAAGGTAATTTGAACGACCGCGATTAAATTGGACTAACGTTTCGATCTATTGAAATCTCTCTGTGGGCCGCAGCTTCGCGTCGCTATTAATTACGTTTCTAGACAGCATTTAATTACGTCGATTCACTTTTGGACATGAAGTCGAACCCATCTAGTCGTTACTCAATCATTATGTCCGGAATTTTTTTCGCAAAAATACGTTGCCACTTTTTAAAGTTTCATCATTTTCAATTACAACCTATTGTCGAATAAGCCTTTTTTGCATATAAAATCTTTCATTTGGATAAGATCAGAATTTGGCATTGTCGGATTGACTCGACCAATACTCATAATTTCTGGGAAATTCAAAATCTTTCTTTTTAGATTATACACTACTCTTTAGATTTACACTACGCAAAAAAATTAAAGGGCCACTTTATTCCATATAAAAAAAGGCCAATTTTCAAGTAGTTAAGCTTTGACAATGATAACATTTGTTACATATTTTGACCATATCAATTAGTTTTGTATTCTAGGCAGAATAAAACTTTATATACAAGAGATAAACTTTTTTTATAGATTATTATTACATAAAAGCAAAATTTAGAGAAAATTATTGAAGGAAAATGGAAAATTTAATTTTTATCTCTATTAATTATTTAATAGTTATACACTACGTAAAAAAATTAAAGGGCCACTTTATTCCATATAAAAAAGGTCAATTTTCAAGTAGTTGCGATTTCCTTAAAAACAATCAGATAAATAAAAAAGAGTTTCAAAGATTGAAATTTTTAGTTTTAGAATCTCTAAATGAATTTCAATTCTTTTTTTTCGTTACAAAATTACATTTTAAGAAAGCAACGTCTGTCGATTAAACAAATTTTTCAAAAGTTTATCTAAGAATACCAAATTAAAAAAAATCCTAGCACTATTTCATTAATTGCGTGTTAAAGAACAGAATTTTAGCTTTAATTTCTTTTTTTTTACGAATGTTCTATGATTTTTTTTCGCCGAGATATTCATTATTAAAGCAAAATCAAGCTATTGACTTTGAACGCTTGTAACTATAGTGACTAAATGATTGTACAATAATCACTAATAAAGCAATTTAAGGGGTTAGATCACCTTGACACTTTCAAAAAATCGAATTTTTTTTTTTGCTTAAAATATTCCGTATAGTCTTAAAAATGATATATATTAGACCCGACTTCGAAATCGCAAAGGAAAATGATGTTTCGAGTGAGTATAGTGAAGCGCGTTACCGTGTTGCGCTACGTCCTGTAAGCGGCTTATTGAAAAAGCCTGTTATCTGCAAAGGGACACTTATTCTTATGAATTTTTTTTGTACCTGTAGATGGCTCAGCCAAAATTTTGACCGTTATTTTATACACGAGGTCAGTTGTAGAACGAACAGACGCCAAACGACGCTCAGCGTCAAAAATTGTTACGAAAAACTTTAAACGCGTTTTTCTCGAAACAGCATTTTTCGAAACGGCGGGCAGCATAACTTCGCCAATTTTTATCCGATTGACTTGAATTTTTACCCAGATCTTTATTTCAACATTATTTAGGACTGTACGTAGGATTTTTGCGATATCTTAAAAATTCTCGCCGATATCGCTTTATTTCATTCAAATTTTTGAAGCTAAAAATGACTTTTTTTTCAAATCATTGCCATTTTAACAAAAATGCATATTTCTCAAAACGGCTACGTTCATCCCTAGTTTTGAATATGTAGAAAATAAATATTTTTGTTTTTTTGTTCTACGACTAACCAATGCTGAATAATCGTGCCCGCCGTTTTGCATGTCGATCAAAACCACGTACAAAGAGATAGCCATCACGCGTTTAATTTTTATATTAAACACTTTAAAAAATATTTTTTTTATTCTTCAATATACTTATAATAAACACCAAAAAAGAATTTTTCCTTGTACAGATAGTTTTCTTTAAAAAAATTCTTAAAAATGCTTTAAAATTTGAGGCTCCAAGGTGATCTAACCTCTTAAAGAGAAAACTTAGCATTTTAAAACGGTCTCATCGTTTTTTAATTATTATTCATTTTAAAAGGGTAATTGTTATTTAAAAATTAAGTAAAAGTTGCACTTTTATCTTTCTTATTTAAATAAATAAAAGTTAATGAAAAAAAACGTTAAAATTTTCATGAGCTCTGCAACATTTACAAGTAAAAAGCATTCCAAATACTCGTACAAACGGCCGAGATGTTAAGTTTTTTCTGTACATTTCAAAAACTTAAATTAATGATTATTATACGATCATTTTTTTCACTAGTTGTAAGCGTTCAAAGTCAATAGCTCGATTTTGCTTTAATAATGAATATCTCGGCAAAAAAATCGAACATTTGTTAAAAAAAGGAATTAAAGCTAAAACTCTGCTCTTTAACACCCAATTAATGATATCATGCTAGGATTTTTTTAAAATTCGGTATTGAACAAACTTTTGAATTTGTTCAATCGACGGACATCCCTTTCAATGTAATTTTGTAACGAATAGAAGGAATCAAAATTCATTTAAAGATTCTAAACTTAAAAACTTCAAGCTTTGAAACGCTTTTTTACTGATCCTATTATGATTATTTTTAGGGAAATCGCAACTACTTGAAAAATTGGCCTCTTTTTGTATGGAAGAAAGTGGCCTTTTAATTTTTTTGCGTAGTGTATATATATATATTGTATATACACCCTTTCCTTTTTTAACAAATGTTCGATTATATATATATATAGATACTTCATCATCATATTTCATCGTAGGATATAAATCACGGAGTTACCTCTCGTCAATTATTTTACGCCATCGATTTTGTTTGTGATTTATTGATCTACATTTTTTATCCGAGAAAAAAAAAACACAATTCTCTGATTGCGAATTCGAACTTTGTACGATGTAGAAGCTTTAGGCCGACGAACGAACCCCCGAGTTTGATTTATCGACGATATACATTTCGCGTTTGCAACGACGCGACACTTTACTGTCACATTTTGCCCGTAAATTTCGGAAAGACACACAACGCGAAGTGACGACTCGTTATTATCGCGTCACGAGACGGTCAATGCGTTACAAATTATCGCGCTAATATTTTATGATTGACATTACAATGAAAGTTAATGTCATTGCTTGCATTTATTTTGAATTTGCGTCACAATTAGATTGAAAAGCGAAGCCCTCTATTTTTATTAATTCATCTTGCATTTCCGCATTAGCAAAATGTCGTCACCAGAATCGTCTATCATACGTCGTAAGAGCAAGAGCTCGTCGCAGCCATTTCTTCCGACAAGTCGGTGGACGTTGATAAAGACAAAGTGTTTCCGTATCCGAGGCAGTCGGAACTCATAGTTATATCTGCAGAATTACAACTGCGACTTCTCATAAGAATATCATAACGCGCGAGTCGTTTGTCATTTCATTCGTGCAGTGAAAAAATTTACGTGTGAAAAGAAAAACTTACAACGCAAACACTAGGATTACGTTGCTGTTATTTGCTGTTGGTTATTAGAAGAAAACGATGTTATCATAAAAATACATGTTTTCAGTAAATTTAAATATTTAAATAAATGTAGTTTACGTCCTTGTCATAAATTGACGTGATAAAAATATTGTGATAAAAAAAATCTAATGTCAAGTTTCCACAAAAATTTAGTTACATATAAATAAGTACTCAAAAAATTATAAACTAAAACAATAAGAGTATTCTAGTGAAGAATTGCGTAGATAATAATTATAAATAATTATTAACATTTAGACATTAATATTTGGAAATTTAGTTGAATATTTCAACATGTTTATGTAAATTTATATATAATTATATTTTATATAAAACATGTTAGAACATTCAATTAAATTTTTAAATATTAATGTTTAAATGTTAAAATTTATTATAGACATTCTGTTGTTGACATTTACATATCTATTGCATAGGAAATCGCATTTGTGGCTTTATAAATAGCTTAATGTTTATCTGCACACGCAGACAATCCACGTATTTCAAAGTACATTTTCCTGACATTTTATGCGTTAGCCAAAGTCCACAGAATATTTAATTTTAACACTAGAATACAGATATATTCTTGCATGACTGCAGCCAATATCCCAAGATTAGTATGATTCTGAGTTTTATATTTGGAAATAAAAATTTGTGAATAAAAATATCTGAATATATAACTAAAAAACTTTATAATATTATAATATAATATAATCTACATAATATTATAATATATATAGATTTTTTGTTATAATACATAGAATTCACTTCAATAATGAATAGAGAAATACGAAACAATAAACAAATTTATATAAACATATATTCTCTTTTATTTTCTTCTTTTAATCCGCTATTCATTGCTTAAATGAATGCTACATGTTACGAAACGTCTTGTACATACATATTTATTTTGATATCAATATCATAAACTTTAGCATACATGCATACATATATATATATATATATATATATATATATATATATATATATATATAATATATTAATACATATATGTTCATGTCTATGATATTTATACCAAAATCTACGGTATTAATACAAGTCCTAGAGTTGGCAAAGGACAAAAAAATTTGATTGCTTGTTTTAATATTAAAAAAATATGTTATAATATTAAAAAAAAGTTTATATCCCGAAAGATAGATACAATTTTTTTTTGTGTAACAATAATAAAAATAAAAAAAATAAAATAAAATATATGTCAAAATATATATCATGTAGGTATAAAAAAAACCAATAACGCCATGGGGCAAGAAACATCCGTTTTTTATCGTTCATGTATCGGTGGAAAAAAATATGGTTTACTTCTAAAATTACGTTCACCACCGTTGAGCATCATTTGTGATAGAAAAAAAACTGATGTAGCATGTGCTACGTACGTTATAAATTATAAGTTTTATTTCTCCCTTTCTCTCTCAAATATAACTTTAACTCCGATGAAAAGAAAATGTCGTCATCATTCAATGTCACAGAATGAAGACGTTACAAAATAAGAAAATTCGAGTTTATCACACTCGAGCAATCGGACGAATTGTTCCGTCTCAATATATTCTAAGCGTGATACTTGTGATGCGATAAATCGCATAAATATGACAGTTTACACGTCAGAGAAAATCAAAACATTGAGAAGCATGTTAGAGTCATCTAAAAATTCTGAAAGAAAAACATTCAAAATTTACAGTTGAATACAGGAAATACAGGAATTGATTTAACTATATTTACTGTCTATTATTATTTTATTTTATAGCATTTTTGTTGTAAATTTTTAATAAAATTTGTATATTCGAGCAATTTTTTCTTTACATGAATACAATATTTAACAAACAAAATAATTAATATTTATTATGATAATTTTTCTGATAATCTACGCTTCTTCACAATAGTTTCGCGCGATAAATTGAATAAAAATCCACAATTATTTAATTATACTTTCATGAGAAGATTGAAAATAAAAAATTGTGAAAATAAGAATTATATTTAGTTGTAAATAATATTTTAAAACGAAAGAATACTACGCTTATAAATATATTTACGCTGCAATTAATTAAGTAATCATTAAAGTACTAAGAACATAAGAGTTATAAAAGACAGAGAAAAACCTTAGATCTCTCATTCAAAACATTGTGCGAGTATTTTGTTCAACGAGCTTTTCCATCCATTGTGAAAGTTTAGCTTTTTCAGTGTAATTTTTCTTTTGTCAATGATTCCGACCCCCGATTCCTTTCGCCGAATTTCACAAGCAAAACTCATCATCGATTTTTCAAAAACACAAATGGGAAAAAGAAAAGTCAAAAAGCGAATAACACGCATGTGTACCAAAAAATAAATTTGTGGTAAAAAAATGTACATTCAAGTAAATAATCGTACACAATATCAAAAAAATGGACTAGAAAAATTTTTTTCTGGGAATAGATAAATACGCGATAGAAAGGACGAAATCAAAAAAATGAAAAAGTAAGATAGAAGTGAAGAAAAAATGAAATTACGTGATAATATAATATGACATAATTGTGACAAGAAAAAAAGATGGATTTTGAGAAAGAAGGGTTGTTTTAGGAATTTAAATAAAAAAATTTATTACAATGTAACAAATTGTCACAAAATACATATCTCTCATCGATGCTTATTGTTAGAAACGGGATATTTATTTCATCGCCGGACAGTCACGTTGAAATCCACTGACAGGAAATGTTATCTCTTTCATTTCGAGCGTGGAAATTTATTAAAGATATTAAAGATCGATATTTGCGAAGATTTACTCATTAAAGAACAAAAGGAAAGAATTTAATTATTAATTATTAAATAATCTTGACGGATTTTGCGCAACAAAACATTAGATAAATTCTAACATATTAAAAGCGCTTTATTAATTATAACAAGAAAATTTCTTAATCCTCACGAAAGTTTCTGCTTAAATTATTATAAACTTTAACTCTTTAACATTTTCAATAAAAATAAATAAACTCGTTCTCTCTCTCTCTCTCTCTCTTCCCCCTAATTGTATCATTTCCGTAGTTAACTTCATTACGACCATGAAATATACATGTGTAACTTTCTTGTTGAAAGCAGTATGTTTTCCGAATAATCAATTGGATTATACGTCAACTTGCCTCCGTTTTATTAGGAAGAAAATAAATCTTGGATCATGCGTTAATGCACTGTGCGATAGGGAGCACATTTCCAAGTACCATCCTACTCGTACGGAAAATATTTGTCTCTGGTTGAGCTACGAAAGGTGGCAAAACTCGCAAGCGACCGGACAAGTTCATTAGCGAAGGATGGCATAATTCAGAGTTAGCCGTTTATATAAGTCAATCTTGTCGGGATTGAAAATTCAAACATGTGTCGCGCGCACGACAGGAAATTGAATAAAGTATTACATTGGCATAAGATAATTTTTTAAATACGTTGTAGTTTAATTTGTATCGGTATATATTGTTCACGTTAATTGGTCATGTTTTATATTTAAATTTATTGTCTCACGTTTGCCGGAATGTTATTCCAAACTTGTATAAAGTTTAAAAAGCGTATATACGTAGTACATAAAGTAATGAAATAAAATTTCGAAAGAGAAAGTTAAAATATCCATTTTCAATTGGATAAAAAGCGCTTTACGTGTCATCGAAATAAATTTATATCTCAAGCATATTGTTTAATTGTCGTTCAAAGTAGGTGGTCTACAAAGAAATCGCATCGATTACGCGATTGATACGTTAAACTTAAAACAAATAACGTTATGGTCTCGTTTCCGAAACTTTATTTTTCCACAGTTCGCAGACTTTCTCTTTCTCTCTCCCTCTGTAACAGCTGCTTTTGTATAACTTTCAAGAGTTTGGGGGTAAAGTATCGATCGTTTTCATGGCGTACACAGTTTATCACACTATATCGTTTTCGTGGTGAAAGGCTTTACGAGCGAGGAACAAAAATACTAAGCCGTTAACCGTGGGGATCAGGAATGGGTTACGGTACCTGTCTAAATCTATAAAAAATGTATCCAAAGAGATTTCATGTATTCATTTCCTCTAATTTTCATGTAGAATTAAAATATTCTGTTCTTTTTATTTTTTTTTTTATTTTATAATTTTTTTAACATACGTACTAAAAAATGTAGATTAAATATGGAATATGGCCGAATAAAGAGCAGCCATCGCATTAACTCATCTTTTTTATTGCGTTTCATTTCCGCGAAAGTTATATTGTACCATATCTTTCGGAAATGGCAAAGTAACTTGCCAATATAATATCCTGTGCGAATATTAAATTGTGCAATTATACGTATTTTATCCATCGATGCGTAACTTAATTTGCGCCGTTATACTTATTATCATATAATGATAGAGAGCGTGATACTGAGCTGTGAAATAAAAAAATTAATCGGAAAATTACAAAGCGGCTGCAAGTGCAATAAATAATTAATTATTATTATTGTAGCGGTAGCAACATGAGTTCAGACCAAACTCAAAGAGAAACTTATTTGCTTCGTAAGAGAAACTTAAGTCGCACTTTGAGTTTGAATGAAGAGAAGATGTAAAATACTATATTATGTGTGATAATAGTAATGATTTGTAAACTTACAGTTTGATGACCCACGAATCCGTTGGAGTGTTAAATCTTTTTCTGTCATTGCTCATATCTCTCTTTTTTGAAAATTTAATCCTGGAGTTAGTTAAATTGTGAGAAAAAAAGTGAATTTAAAATTATATTACAATATGATGAAACATAAAGAAAAGAGTAAAATATAACAAAATATCAAGTAAAAACTTTCATTTTTTGAATAAAATGATTAAAAACTTATTAATAAAATTAAACAAAAATTTAATACTGCAGAGAAAAAATTATTTAATAAATTTTAATAATTATTTCGAGAAAATGTTTCGATTCTTACTATTTAATATTTACAAATGAAAAAGATATTGATAAAATTTAACTTTTTTTACATAAAATAGAGTTATTCTGTAGTTATATTTGTTTTATACTTAATCCTAAAACTCTTCTATATTACCGACCAAAATCTAACCTTCATGATTTGTAAACTTTTAGAAATGAGCTTAGAAGCCTAGATAAAAAACATTTCGTTGCAGAAAATCTTGAGCAGCAAAATGTTTTTCTACAATGAAATATTCTTTCGTTGTAGAAAATGTTGTTTCACAAATATTTTTTCATACAATTCTCATAGTGGGAACCTATTTTATTTTATGTTTATGAATTGCAACTTTTATATTAAGCAAATATATATGTTATGTTAAGTTAGATTTTGGTCGGTATTGAGATTTTTATTATACCAAAATGTTTTGGTTATTGGTTGTATAGAATGAATAGCATAAATTCTTTTTCACGATAAAAGTATACACCGAAACCTTTTCGGAACCTATGCGATCTTATGTTAATAAAGAAAAAAGTGCAGAAATTACAGTTTTTTTTATCGACTTTTGGAGTCAAGTCATAAATAATAACTGCTTGAGATACAAACGTTTTGCAATTTGTATCAACAAAATGAGATAGATTCCAGATATAAATTACATGAAAGAATATTAGTTATCTTTTAGAAATGAGCTTAGAAGCCTAGATAAAAAACATTTCGTTGCAGAAAATCTTGAGCAGCAAAATGTTTTTCTACAATGAAATATTCTTTCGTTATAGAAAATGTTGTTTCACAAATATTTTTTCATACAATTCTCATAGTGGGAACCTATTTTATTTTATGTGTATAAACTACAACTTTTATATTAAGCAAATATATTGTCATGTTAGGTTAGATTTTGGTCGATAATATAGAACAGCTTTAGGATTCACTTAAGAGAATCCTTAAGCTATTCTATATTACCGACCAAAATCTAATCTGACATGAAATATTTGCTTAATATAAAAGTTGTAATTTATAGATATATATAAAATAAAATAGGTTCTCACTATAAGAATTGCATAAAGAAATAAACTATTGTAAACACTATAAGAATTACATGAAAGAATATTTGTGAACTTTTAGAAATGATGTCTGAGATGTGAGTTTATGTTTCGATCTCGTACACTCATAGACGCACGAGAGCAATTTTTTTACAAATTTAAAAAATCTTTTTTACTAGTCTTCTAAAGTCATTTTCAAAAGTTTACTAATATTCTGTTATGTTAACGTGGGCGCTATATCACTTGCATGGACATACCGTAGAACTTTTTATATTAAATAAATATTGTTACGACGTAACTGTCATTTTTTAATTTTTTTTCATTTTTATATCAAATTATTAGCCTCCGCGTGTTGTTTTTATAAGTACTTTATTGTAGAGAAGGATTTAATCCTCGTAGCCAAAAACAAGATTTTTCAAAATCTGTAATTCATGTTCTGTCGGCAATTTTGAATCCCTTTGATATGTGTACGAAATAAAAATGTGCTAGGGAAAATGTTACGGTCGCGTTATTTATTCGTGTTTCGATCTCTATTGGAAATGTACGAAAGTACCTGTCTCTCGTTGCAGAATGTCACATCAGTAGTGTTACTACTACTAACACTGCGAGTCTCGACATTGTCACCGAGATAGAAACATGCTTCCATAGATCTTTTTACATGCTTCGTACCGCCGCACCGGTGGTTTAACCACCTGCGAGTGCCGGAAATACCGACGAGTGCGAAGTATGTGCGTGTGTATATACTTGTGATTTATCGTCGTTCACATTTTACCGGTGACTATATAGTTTCCTCGCGCGTTTCCAACTTCGTCCAATTCCGTGATGCAGAATATCAATTCCGCGACGGCATTGTTACCGGTAGCTGTTTACGATCTTGAAAAATCGACAAAAATCGAATAAAAGTGAGTGTCTTATAAAACGCTATCTGATTTATAGCGGACTCGATTTACAATCTGAGAGACGTTTGTAAAAGACTAGCCAGATTTTTGCATGCTCTTTTATAATCGTGAAAGAAAAATAAATTTTTATTAAGGAATAACGCTTCAAATAAACTTCGAGAGAGGGCATGAGCTTCACTCAAAGAGTAACCCCAAAAACACACGTTTTTTTGCCCATTTTTTGGCTCTCGAATTTCAAATCAAACTATATGCCAAACAGTTCTATATGATGGGACATTAATCTCAGAAAAAAATTTAAGTTGAGCATAGGGGTTATTTTGGAGATACGGGGGGTCAAAGTGACCAAATTCTCAATATTCCCAATATTATCCAAGCACTGTAGACACAAAAAGAAAATCAATACTTCTTTGATAACAGTGGGGATTTGACTAGAATTAGTCAAAATAGTTTTCTGACTCCTCCATCCCTGTTGCTTAATATTTTAAGGGTTGCTTAATATTTAAAACTATCCTCAAAACAGTTTTTACTGAATTTCTCGAAAACAAATGCAGATACGAAAAAAATGTTTTAAATAAAAGATGTTTGTCTTAAAATTCTGCACAAAAAAGGTCTCTTTCATTTTTTGGATAGGACTAACCCTTTAGTCAGAAATCGCGAAAATTATATCTAAAGATATAAAAATATAAAAGATTAAAATAAAGGGTGGCTAGTTGTTATATTGAAATGATTATAATAATTCAGAATTTTCTTCTACATCAAATGAATATATCAAAAAAATTACTGCTTTTATTGTAACGTTATTTTCAGAAACTATATTTTTTCAGATGCAATTTTCGACTAAAGGGTTAGTCCTATCCAAAAAATGAAAGAGACCTTTTTTGTGCAGAATTTTAAGACAAACATCTTTTATTTAAAATATTTTTTTGTATCTGCATTTGTTTTAGAGAAATTCAGTAAAAACTGTTTTGAGGGTAGTTTTAAATATTAAGCAACAGGGATGGAGAAGACAGAAAACTATTTTGACTAATTCTAATCAGATCCCCACTGTTATCAAAGAAGTATTGACCTTCTTTTTGTGTCTACAGTGCTTGGATAATATTGGGAATATTGAGAATTTGGTCACTTTGACTCCCCGTATCTCCAAAACTACTTCTATGCTCAAATTAAATTTTTTCTGAGATTAATGTTCTATCATATAGAACTGTTTGGCATATAGTTCGATTTGAAATTCAAGGGCCAAAAAATGGGCGAAATTTTGGGTTACTCTTTTTTCTAAATATTTTTAAAATATTGCGAAGCAAATTACGAGCGCTCTCGAGCATGGTAGTCGCGTTAAACGCTTGAATTACTCCGATAATTTATATTAATAATGTTTTGCCTGGAGAGAGAGAGAGAGAGAGATATCCGATTATTTTATTTTCGTGTCTCTTTTTACGTCATATTCCTAAAAGAACTCGAGGACAAATTGCTTGTGAAAGCGAGGACGAAGAAAGCGAACTAAGAGAACGATCGACTTATGCATTGGAGAGTGAATTGCCAGCTCGTAACGAACTTTGTCTTTGAGAGAGATTAGCTTCAAAGGCAGCTTATGAATATAATTAGTTTCTATAGAGTTAGTTTATATAGATTCTTAATAATGTCAATGTAGCACAAAAATTTATCTTAAGTCAATTCTTGCGTTTGATATTGTTACGGATAAATATAAGGATTATTTTCTATTATTTCGAAGTCTAGTTTACACCATAATCTAAGAGCAGTTCTTTCTGAAGTAATGAAGTGATTTGATGAGATAGTTCACATTGACATTTCAAGCGAAGAGAAATATGAATAAAAACTGGGTACAAAACAAAAGGTTTACTGATAATTAGTTTTCCGATTTTATTAATTCAGAAATACAAACATCTTACTACAAGCATCAGTTTACGATTTATGATATCCTACACGTTATTTCCTCCTAATTAGCCTATTACTGTCCTAATTAATATCGCTAGCGTGGCCATAACGTGAAGATAACTAAGGGATGGCTATTATGCAAGTTCCTCTAAAAATATAAAATACCAAATTTATTATTTTTAATTATCAACATTCTCTATTTAAATTATTTTTTTTTTATTTAAATAATAAGATATTTAATCCTAATTTTTTTATAAATTTAGTAAAATTTATTTATTATTATAAAAATGATATCTAATTTTGTAAATTTATATATATTTTATCATGGAAAAAATTAAATTAAATTAATTGTTATAATTTTTTATTATTTTTTTTATTAAATTTAGACAAATTAATTTTTATATCTAATCACAGTTGTTGGCACTTTTATTAATAATATTATAATTTTTTATTAAAATAAATTTCCATTTAATTAATGATTTTAAATATTAATTATTATTTTATAAAATCATTTAAATTATATATAATTTTCATATTTAAAATTTTATTTATATTATAAATTATAAAATTCGGAATTCAGAACTAATTCAAAAAGTGATTACAACAATGATACAAACCTCGAGGACAGAAATTTTTAAAATTATTAGCATGGAAACTCATCTTCGATTCTATGTTTGATGCAAGAGAGAAAAAGAACGGGAAGGAGAAGGAAAAAAATAGAACGCAGTCGCATGTCGGCTTTCGCTGAAACTGGCGTGGGAACTACAGTTGAAGAAGACAACTAAAAAAAAGGAAATGTGGAAATGGAGGAAGAACAGCAGCTCACGTCGCCATAATGGAAAACAGGGCATTCGCTCTCGAGATTTCGTTCACCGGGGGCTGTCTGGCATCGCTGGCGTTGTAATCCAATGGTATTACAGCCTCTCGCGACGAAGCATGCCCCCCCCCCCCTCTCTCTCTCTCTCTCTCTCTCTCTCTCTCTCTCTCTCTCTCTCTCTCTCTCTCTCTCTTCCTCTATCTCTTTCTGAACCGCGTTATATCGCGGAAAAGTAGTTCTTGAGAAATGTGGCTGCACTAAAGTTTTTCCAGAACGTGCTGTTGAGATTAAGGGGATTTCCTTTAATTGCTCGTGAAAGAATCCCGAATGTAATGGCTGTGCGGCTACGTAATTCCATGGCAATGTAAGCGTAGACGGGCGGAAGGAGAAAATTGTGTGGGATAAACGACGATATAATGAGTTGCATGGTCACTACAACTGTGTCCTTTATGCTACAAATAAATGCTTTTCCGCTTTGCAGATAAATGTAAGAGAATTGTATTACATTTCTATTTGCGCGAAAACACACTTGTTTTCATGTGTGATATTGTAATTTAATCACATTGTAATATAACAATGTTGTAACGGTAAACCTTATGAAGCTTGTTCAAGAGTAAACTGTTGCAATATGATCGCATTATTTCCGACACATTTGCAATAAAACGTGAAACAGCAATCCCAATTTGTTTTATTAATATTAAAACAATGCTTAAATGATATAGAACATTAATAATTTATAAATTAAAATTTTAAATATACAGCAATATGTGTATATTTTAATCTAATCTCTAAAAGAAGATAAAAAGTGTATTCTTATTGTTAAAATATATTTTATTTAAATGTATAGCTTTTTTATATATATCTTTTTATAAAATATTATTTTTTTTCTTTTTTAAGTTTTAAGCAGTACTTTTATTATACGCATCCAAACGAATGTGAAAATTTAGTAAACATGTGGATAGATTGAATAAATATAATAACACAGTGGAGATATTTTAAAAAAAGCTTTATTTCATATTGTAATAAAATGTAAAAAAAAAGAAAAAGACGTATATAAATCAAAACTAAAACTTGTTGAATTTGTTAGATAAATTAAAGTACATGTTTTTTTTTCTTGTAGATGCTATTGACTGAAAGAATAAAATATTGTATTGAAATTTGTAATTATCGAAATACTTCAAGCTTAAAATTACGTTAATTAATTAATTAATTAAGCGTAAAATAAATTATTAATAAAATTATTTAAAAATTTTATAAAATAAAATTATTTCAAGACGTCTTTCATTATATATATGTATATAATAATTATAGGTTGTTGAATATGAATATAAGATCACATTTGTACATATGTTAAATCATATTAAAAATATTAAGAAAATATAATATATTATTTATATTATTTTCTCTTTTTGATATATTTATAGCAAAATAATGTATTGCTGTATTTTTTACAAGCTGTATAAGAAATAACGAATTATCGTTATTTCTTAATGTTGTAACTTAATTAAAATTCTGTTTTTTGTCATGTCATATATGTTTTCTTATTCTTATAAAACGTATATTACATGTAATTTTAACCTAACGATAAAAAGTTTAAGTTGTACAATTAATGTGATTACCTTATCAATAGAGACATTAAAAAAGTCTTTTAAAGATTCTAAGAAACTCTTACTGTTATTGATCATAAAATTAGTCACGTTTTAATGTCTTTTAATATCTCTTACGATGACAGTGAACGACCAAAATTTCGAGTTTGTGAAAACTTGTGCGGTAAAATCGAACGATCTCACATTGCCTTGTTATCGGGGTTGAATAGTCCACCTGCTTAACTCTGCTGGAATGAACCGATTTGTGGTGTGCGACGTTACTATCGCGACAAAATTAAACGACAGCAATAACGACAATTTTCAAACATTTACGTAATTCTGAAGATGTTTGCAAAATTAGAGATTTAAATTGAGCGTAACATGACAATAAAACGTAAGATAACATTTGTTACATATTTTGAACATATCAATTAGTTTTGTATTCTAGGCAGAATGAAACTTTATATACAAGAGATAAACTTTTTTTATAGATTATTATTACATAAAAGCAAAATTTAGAGAAAATTATTGAAGGAAAATGTAAAATTTAATTTTTATCTCCATTAATTATTTAATAGTTATACATTACGCAAAAAAAAATTAAAGGGTCACTTTATTCCATATAAAAAAGGTCAATTTTCAAGTAGTTGCGATTTCCTTAAAAACAATCAGATAAATAAAAAAGCGTTTTAAAGATTGAAATTTCTAGTTTTAGAATCTCTAAATGAATTTCAATTCTTTTTATTCGTTACAAAATTACATTGTAAGAAAGCAACGTCTGACGATTAAACAAATTTTTCAAAAGTTTATCTAGGAATACCAAATTTAAAAATTCCCAGCACTATTTCATTAATTGCGTGTTAAAGAGCAGAGTTTTAGCTTTAATTTTTTTTTTAACGAATGTTCTATGATTTTTTTTCGCCGAGATATTCATTATTAAAGCAAAATCAAGCTATTGACTTTGAACGCTCATAGTGATTAAATGATTGTACAATAATCACTGATAAAGCAATTTAAAGAGAAAAGTTAACATTTTAAAACGCTCTTATCGTTTTTCAATTATTATTCATTTTAAAAGCGTATTTGTTATTTAAAAATTAAGTAAAAATGGCACTTTTATCTTTTCTATTTAAATAAATAAAAGTTAATGACAAAAACCATTAAAATTTTTATGAACTCTGCAACATTTACAAGTAAAAAGCATTTAAGTTATTCGTAGAAACGGCCGAAGTTTTTTTCTGTACATTTCAAAAACTTAAATTAATAATTATTGTACGATCAGTTTCTTCACTAGTTGTAAACGTTCAATAGCACGATTTTGCTTTAATAATGAATATCTCGGCGAAAAAAAAATCATAAAACATTCGTTAAAAAAAGAAATTAAAGCTAAAACTCTGCTCTTTAACACACAATTAATGAAATCGTGCTAGGATTTTTTTTAATTCGGTATTTTTGGACCAATTTTTGAAAAATGTGTTCAATTGATGAACGTCACTTTCTTACAATGTAATTTTGTAACGAATAAAAAGAATTGAAATTCATTTAAAGATTCTAAAATTAGAAATTTCAAGCTTTGAAACGCTTTTTTATTGATCTTATTCTGATTATTTTTGAGGAAGTTGCAACTACTTGAAAATAGCCCTTTTTTATATGGAAGAAAGTGGCTCTTAAATTTTTTCGCGTAGTATATAATTATTAACTACAATATAATTATCTTGTATCTGAAATTTTTATTAAATATTTAATTATTTTTATTAGGATATTTTTTTATATGATTTATCTTATTATTAAATTAATTCTCGGCCTTTTTTCAATAAATTTATTGTTTATTTATAAAAATTAAGTTACAGTTTAATCTACGAAATAATGTCCATCAAAATCTATACACTTTTTGTCATCGAATAGATAGCTAACGAATCCTCTCTCGATAAAAAGGCGGCGATTTTGAATTGATAAATTTGCCAATGCTTTTATCAACATCTTCAAGCGTTTTAAAACGCGAGGCAACCAAGAGGTGTTGCAAGGACCAGAACAAATGGTAGTATGAAGAGGCTAAGTTTGAAGAATAAGCCGCATGAGGAAAAACTTCCCAACCTAACGAATATATGATTCATATGAATATATTGATGATTTTCGCTATGTGTGGCTTTGTGTTGTCATGCAGCACTATCACTTGTCTAGTCTCACTGCTGGTAAAAGGTCTTTTCTGCTCAATTGCGTCACTCACACTCACACACATTAAGTTGTTGCTGATAAAACGCTTAGCAATGACGGTTTCACTTGGTTTAAGCAACTCATAATACAATATACCCTTCATAATACAATATGTCCCATCATATGCACATGCGTCATCCGCGAGATTAAAATTTCCTTCCCGGAATCTCTGGAACCACTTTTTACACGTGCTGCAAGGTGTACAGCATTTTTCCTTGAGACTGAACAGATCGTTTATTTAGCCTCACTAACATTTTTTAAAAATTGAAACTGAAAAGCATGCAATCCCCGATATGTTGCTTATCGGACGTCATTATGCTTATTATACTTATCCACTGCTTTTTAAAGTTGTGTCAACTGCAAAGTCGAGTATTAGAGTTTTTTAAGGGGATACCGAAGTACCGACCGAGTTCTAACCTAACAAAACAATATATTTACTTAATATAAAAGTTGCAATTTATATACATAAAATAAAATAGGTTTTCCCCTCTCAGAATTGCATGAAAGAATATTTATGAACTTTTAAAAATGAAACTTTAGAAAAATATTTCTTTGAAAACAAATGTTGTCAGCACAACATTTGTTTTTAAAGGAATACTTTTTTTCTAGGCTTCTAAGCTCATTTCTAAAAGTTCACAAATATTCTTTCATGCAATTCTGAGAGGGGAAAACCTATTTTATTTTATGTATATAAATTGCAACTTTTATATTAAGTAAATATATTGTTTTGTTAGGTTAGAACTCGATCGGTACTTCGGTATCCCCTTATTTCAAAACTTTAACATGATGACAAAAAATGTTCAGTTTAAATAAGTGATACAATTGATTAAATTTAGGGGGCGAGAGAATTAATTTGTACACCTAATACATAATCCAGTTAGTAGAAACCGAAATTGAATGAACTCGAAACCACATTGCTCACCGTAATACAAAGTCGTACATCGTACGAGCCTGTTAATGCGGTTGCGGAGCTTTTTGTAGGTTGGTTCCGGAAGACCGAAATTGCATGTAAGCTCTTAACACGCAGAAGCTCGTTCTGTCTAAACTCGCCGTGAACAGATAGGATAAATAAATGGATCCGACGCGATGGCGGGGAAGGCCAAGTGCCGAGTACACGAAAAGCGCTTCAAGTTCCGCGAGTAAAAGCCCGAACTCGCGATGCTCGTGAGCACTGTAGTTTCGAAGCTTAATTTCGTCGGATAGTTTCGACCGCCGGGATTCGACGACGTTTACACCGTCGCCAGTCGACGGACTTTGCGAATAAACGTCAATGAACGTTTATAGACAGCTTCTCCTTTTCCCCAGCATCCATTTCGCTATTTGAAATTTCAACGCGATGTTAGCAGACTAATAGAATCCGAATACTCGTCCTCAGTCAAGTACACCGGAAGTAATTCATCGAATAAATCCGGTAGGATTTCCGAAAGGAATCCCCTTCGACCTGGAACTACCCATCTTTCGCCGCGAAAGGATTCCGTTTCCGTTCACAGCGGACATTGATATCCAAGATCTTTCATCGTTTCGATTCATTATTGTGATTGTCAACCGGAAAATAATATATGAGAATAATGTAACGAAAATATCCTATTGATTTTTGTAAAAATAAATTTGTAAATGGATACACAAATAAATCTGTAACTTGCTACATTTTTATCAAAATATTCCAAATCGTTAAAAATGTAACGAGCTAACAGACTTATATACAGGGTGAGGGAAAAATATCAAAACCCTGAAAAATCTCAAAAAATATATAGTTTTACAGAAAAAGAATCTAAGGCAAGATCGAGGAAGGATCTGGCCATCTAAGGCAAAATCTATTCATTTTTTTCATTTATTTCATATTTTATATTAAAAAGTATTATGACAAATTTTAAAATATCTCAGGAAATTCTTAATCAGAAATAGTTTTATTATAGTGTTTTGAAAAGCTCTCGAAGCTGCAAGAATATGCAATTAAAAATGGAGTGTCCATTTAAGAAATTGAAGGTGACCTTCAAGCGATTATTCAAGGTTAAATCAATGACACCATCTTATGTCCCTTTCGAAATCATACAACTTTTGTCTGAAATATTTTTCCATAAAACTTTTTTCAGGGTTTCCGTATTTTTCCTCATCCTGTACATATTTAAATAATAATTTCTGTATAATAATAATTTTTTCCTTTTTTAGAAGAATCAAATTTATTATCGTTACAAAAATTTGTCATTAAGACACGCGCTATTAGCCAAGCACGTAGTGAAAAACCTGCAAGAAAGTTTCCCAAGGGAAACTGCAGAAATTTATTAACGCATTCAGATTGTATCTCCTGGTGGCGTTGTGTTTATTTGTCTCAATTAATTTTTATGACATTTTATTATTCCTTAGTGGATGAATATCACCTTTCAAATTTACGCAAATGTATAAAAGCGACTCTCTCTCTATACGCGCGCATGTAACGTAATGGATTCATTTAGAATATATATTCTGGCTTTAGCGCGCGTTTATAAATTATGTATCAAATTTTATAACGTAAATATATTTTACATACATTAACAAAAAACGCTATGTTGGATTCTCGAGAAAGAAAAAATGAGTATAATATCAGATTATACATATAAAAGTAGATATTAAAAGATTTGATAACATATGTAATTTTATATGATTAATATATAATAATATCTGAAAAATGGCGCGATATTATCTTATCTTTATATTATCATATTCGGTCATATCTGCTTTCATATATAAACGAATCTAGCTGAATATCATTGTATAAAGATAAGATCATATCATGCTAAATTTTAAATAATATTATAGTATATAATCATATCAAACTACATATGTAATTAGATCTTTTCGTATCTGTCATATTTCTTTCCGATATATTGAACTGATTTTTGGAAAATCGGACAGATCAATTTGATTATATATAATCATATATGTTTATGTTATATTTGAACATATATATACATATATAATTATATTCGGTTATGTTATATTTGATTATATATATTTACAATTGATTTTATATGATTATATAAGATCGTGCCAATTTATAACTATATATGACTAATTAGATGTAAGTATTACATATTAAGATATAATTATATATAAATATCATATATTAGATATAATCATACATAAGTCCATTTTTCTTTGAATTGATATAAAAAAACTTAATAAAATATACAATTTGTTTCCTAATAATGTTGTATCTGTCCACGTTCTTGCGTGAATTTATTTCGTGAAAAAGATATAGTTTCCAAATAAGAAAAAGTATTAAAAGTACAAGATATCTTCAAGTTAACTATATGTATATTAGTAAAAAATAATTTCCAGTAACTTAACAATCTCTATATATGAATAGTTGAAACTATTTATAAACTCTTTTTCGAATAGTGGAAAAAAGACAATAAAATCATTTTATAAAATTGAGTAACTTTATTCTTTAAAATAGTTACATTATATAAGCTCAGATGAAATCAGTCGAGATTTATTCTATGCAGATTCAGTAAAGTACTCACGAAAGATAAATTGCACACGCGAATATACTGATAAAGCAAACTTGAAGAAACGTAATTATTTCCGTGTTATATATGTAGTACAAATTATATCTCGCCCTTCGGTTGCTGCACGAAACGTAAATGGAATTGCGATCGACGAAAAGGCAGTCCCCTGGGCTTTCTCGGTTCTCAAGTTTCCATCATCTACCTTTACAGTAACTCGGATCACGAACTTTATCAGGTCAAAGATTTGTTTTATTCAGTGTCACGTAACTCACCGTTTTCCTACGTATTCCCACACGGATACCATAATCTGATTGGCAAGTTTCTCATTCCGAACATACATAAAATACAATAAATCCGTGGTAAATCTTTCTTTTTTATAAAAGTACAAAATATTAAATAAACTTCTACCCACCCAAATCAATATATATTTTTGAATTTTGAACACAGCATCTATCTTCTCATCGTAATCATATGAACTAATATGTAATTTATAATATTTTCTTTTGTAATATTTTACAACGTTTATATTTTTCATCTGTTAATCCTTTGAGTCACGAATTTTTCTAATTATCAGTATTTTATAAAATTTGGTATATAAGGGTTTTTGGGGTCGCTGATTACGAATCCGTTGTCAGATTTTCAAAATTCAAGATGGTGGATCCAATATGGCATACGAAACAATACGTTTTATGGAGATTTCCAAAATTTTACTTCCGCCATATTGGATCCCTATATTAAATTTTGGAAATTAAAATTTTTTCTTTAGATTCAGATTCTGCGATCTAAAAAAACCTTCAGAGAAAAAATTTAAAAAAGAATACAATTGTTACTTTCAATTTAGAACAGAAAATATTGTTTTTTATATATTTTTTATCAAAAAAAGGAGGATTTAACAAAAATAACACCGTGGAAAATTCTAAAAAAATTCTGAAAAATACTTTAGAGTGTACTAAGATTATAAAAAAATTGCCGTATTTATTGTCATAATAGATTAGTAGAAAATGCATTTTTTCGTAAAAATGTACTAATTTTGACTGTTTGTTTATATATGATATTTTTGCAATTAACAATTAATGACTGTTCATATTTTTTTACACTTATTGATGTTCTAGAGACTCTGTAGAAACAAAAAATCTGCTATTTGTTGATAAAAAAGTAGTTAAAACAATAAAAAACTACGAAAAAAAGGTGAGTCTCTGGGTGACCCGCTGTGACTCAAAGGGTTAATGTATTATATAAACATAAATATAATATATGTTTAAAAATGCGTAGAGAGAGAGAGAGAAAACACCCGCACATTTTAAGTATCGCACATCATGATTCCAAATTAATCGAGTATATCTGTAGCAAATCAATATGCAAATTTCATTATTAAATCACGGCACGCAATGTTGGTAGAAAATTTAACGGGTCCATTAGAAAATCCTGGCGCTTCTCGAGAGAAGATATGTAGTTGCCTCAATAACGTCGAAACAGGATTCCATTAATCTTCATCTTCAATAATAAGCGAATTCGCGCTGTGATATACGCGATCGACGTGATATAGTACGAATCAATCGACATGAAAAGAGAGTACCGATCGCGAATAGGCGGATTACCCATTTCTGAAGTTTAATTATTGAACGTAATTCGACGGGGATTAATTACTAGAGAGTTAACGCGATTTTCTGTCTTGCGCTTGTCACGCCGTAACATGGCTGGATTTAAAAAGAAAATTGTATTACAAAGTACCTAACGAAGAACAAACAAAGTCAATTATATACCGTGTTGCGTGCGGTGACAGGTGTCTGTGTAGTTTAAAAAATTTTCTTTATTTTTACTTGTTTCTCTTCTCTTTGCGATAAATATTAAGGGGATCCTAAAGTTGTTCTATATTGCCAACAAAATCTAACTTATCATGACAATATATTTGCTTAATATAAAAGTTGCAATTTATACACAAGAATTGCATGAAGGAATATTTGTAAACTTTTAGAAATGAGTTTAGAAACCTAGTAAAAAATATTTTGCTGCACAATAGTTTCTTCAACGAAATGTTTTTTATCTAGGCTTCTAACCTCATATCTAAAGTTCATTAATATGCCTTCATGTAATTTATATATGGAACCTATCTCATTTTGTTGATACAAACTGCGAAACATTTGTATCAAGCGATTATTGTTTTCGACCTGGCTCCAGAAGCCAATAAAAAACTGTAATTTCTTAACTTTTTTCTTTATTAACATAAGATCGCATAAGTTTCGAAAAGATTTCGGTGTATTTTTATCATGGAAAAG